>NC_142934.1:55507037-55549537 GCF_046866305.1 Octopus bimaculoides | reverse complement strand
CATCGCTTGACAACCGATGCTGATATGCTTACGTCCCCGAAACTTAGCGGTTCAGCAAAAGAGACCGATAAAATAAGTACTAGGCTTACAAAAGAACAAGTCCTGGGGTCGATTTGCTCGACTAAAGTCGGTGCTCCAGCATGGCCACAGACAAATGACTGAAACAAGTAAAAGAGTAAAGAGAGAGAGAGAGTTGCAAAACTCACATTCTCAAATATTTAAAATATATAAATCCAAATAAATTTTCTAAGACAGAAAAAAAAGAAATCAAAAAGGAGGGTGTTATTTAGGAGCAGCATTTTCATTTGAAGCTACTTTCTAACACAGTTTGTTACTTTATGAAAATTTTATGTGATTTTTATCATAAAATTGAGCTGGCAAACTTGCAAGAGATGATGGAAATAAGGTAAAGAATGGGGTATGTATGTTTTAGCAAGCTATTTGAGTTAATTTATAAACAAATATTAATTTAAACAACTTCCTATTATTCTGTAGAGAACGAATTTAATTAGTGATAAATACAAAGCATAATTATATGTGATAATTTTTTTGTGCATGTGCTAATAGACACTGACAAACACACACACATGCACAAATGCACACATACACACACATACAAATGCACAGACACATACACAAAATGATGCACACACAAATACATGTACATACACAGATATACAATTATGCAAGTGAATACATAAGCACTCAAACATACAAAAACACATAATCTCATTTATGTATACACAAATGCATAGGTGAATGGTCAAATATAAAAATATTAGCTTCATAGACAAGCACAACAATTTGTGTGACTATATACTAATTCAATATATACTTGTTCAAAAGCATTTTAATCTACTGATATGGATAATTAATTCAAAGAAGTGTTATGATTAAAATTATTCTTCCTCTCTCTCTCACACACCCTCTGCCTCTGTGTGTGTGTGTGTGTGTGTGTGTGTGTGTGTGTGTGCGTGCGCATCGTGTGTACATATATATATATATATATATAATCATCATCATCATTATTAAGTGTCTGCTTTCCATGCTGGTATGGGTTAGATGTTAGATGGTTTGATTGAAGTTGGTAATCTGGAGGGCTACACTAGGTTCCAATCTGATTTGGCAAGGTTTCTACAGCTGGATACCCTTTCTAATGCCAACCATTCTAAAAGTGTAATGGGTGCTTTTTACATGCCAGTTATGTGACACCAGAATCGGCCATGACTACAATTTTACGTGGCTTGATTGGTTTTCTCAAGCATGGTATATCGCCAAAGGTCTCAGTCACTTATCATTGCCTCCATGAGACCCAGTATTTGAAGGGTGCTTTTTATGTGCCACCAGCACAGGTGCCAGTTGCATGACACCAACATTAGTCATGACTATGATTTCAATTGGCTTGATGAGTTTTCTGAAACATGACATATTGCCAAAGGTTTTGGTCACTTATCATTGCTTCCATGAGACCTAATGTTTAAAGGGTGCTTTTTATGGGAGATGTGTGTGTGTGTGTGTGTGTGTGTGTGTGTGTGTGTGTGTGTGTGTACATAGGACAGCAAGTGCGGGTTTGGAAGTAACTATATGTGGGTACCAACGTGAATAATGTTTTACTTTATTGTATGTTTTATATTGATTTTTTGTTCTATTTTCCTTAATTATTCTCTGTCTTTGTCTATAAAGTCACAACGGAATCTGTTCCTCTCCATTCCTGCCCAATGACTTAAACATAATGTCACTAACAACATGATGTATCAAACATACTGTCACTAAAACATGCTGTTACTTAAATGTACTGTCACTAACAACATGCTGTATTAAAACTGAGCAAAACAGAGTTTGTTTAACAAGATCCTCTTTATAGTATCACCTGATGAGATGTGTCTGAACCGAGGGATGCACTACAATCAGTTGTACAGTACCCCACTCATGAGGGATCAATGCAAGATGCATTAAAACAATTGTTGTGAGCAATAAAGTTTCTCATATATTCAGTTTTCTGCCTCTATCATTTGTTATATATATAGCTCAAATTTACAGAAAACAAAAGATGAAGACAAGTGAAGGAACAACAAGCAGGTGTATTAGTAAGACACACGAGAAGAATGGAAAAGTCTTTGATGTTTCGAGCCTGCACTCTTTGATAGAAAGGATTGAGAGGTAAAAAAAAAAAAGGAGAGAGAATGAAAATAAATGGAGAGAGAAGAAACATGTGTAGATATTAATGGTTCAACATAATGAAGACTTTTCCATTCTTCCTGAGCATCAAGCTAATACACCTGCTTGTTGTTACTTCATCTGTCTTCATTTTTGTTTCCGGTAATTTTGAACTATACATATAAATAGAAGCATTTTGAACTACACACATATAGATATATATATACATTTTGAACTATACATATATATATATATATATATATACACACACACACACACAGATTTTGAACTATACATGTATGTATATATATATATATATATATATATATATATATATATATATATATATATGTATGTATATACATAATATATATATATATATATATATATATATACACACACACATTTTGAACTATACATATATATATATATATATATATATATATATATATATATATATATATATATATATATATATATATATATATAATATATATATACTTATAAAAATTTAATTAGCGGTTAAATATGCCTCATTAATGGATAATGATATCCAATGAATTTACTGGTTTCTTACCTATTGTTTATTTTGAATATTAGATTTAATATTCAAAAATAGATAATTAAATAAACTGAGCTTTATATTTATTTAAGAAAAATAAGAAAATAGAGATAAATCAATTGATAATTATATTTATTAATTACAGAAATAGATATACTCTCTGACAGCTGTTTCAATTCAAACTATAATATTAATTAAAATAATTATCAGGTCATCCCATAAGTTCTGTCCGATTTTACCATTTTTAAGATTGAATGAAATTTAATAATATTTTAAAATGTCTAATGGAATTAAAAATTATTTTAATGCATTTGTGTACATTTAAACCAATTCAATATTATTTCACAGAATAATAGAATTAATATCTCTTTGATTAAAACCCTTTCTAACATGGAAGTATCCAAAGTGCGTTTTTAGGCACATAATGCTTTATGAGTACAAAAAAGGAAACTCTGCAGCCAAAGTGACTCGAAACATACACTCAGTTTATGGGAAAGAATACTGGAATGAAAGAACTTGCAGAAGATGGTTTGCAAAATTCAGAAGTGGAGATTTCAGCTTTGAAGATGAAGATTGAACAGGACGTCCAGTGAAGTTTGATGATAAGCTACTTGAGGCATTACTTGAAGAAAATCTTGCATTATCAGTTGAAGAATTAGCAATAAAGCTTAGTTCAAACCATACAACTGTTCATCGTCATCTTCAACAACTTGGAAATCCCAAGTTGACATCTGCTCTTCTCTCCATTCTCTTGAACTCATTTCACCCTTTTTGGACAGACTTGTGACTGGTGATCAAAACTGGGTCTTCTATCGCAATGTTAAATGTTGTAAACAGTGGCTTGGTAAAAGGAAAAAAGCTCAACCACAACCAAGAAGGGAACTTCATGGAAGAAAGATTCTTCTCTCTATCTTGGGGGATTGCAAAGGAGTAATTCACTTTGAATTGTTACCACCTAATGCAACAATCAATGCCCAAGTCTACTGTCAGTAATTAGAGCGTTTGAACCAAGCTTTGAAGAAAAAAAGACCCGCTTTAGTGAATTGAAAATGAGTTATGTTTCATCAGGACAATGCGCAGCCCCACACTGCAAAGATCAGATCACAGAAGATCGAAGAGCTTGGTTGGGAAAAAATTCCTCATCCACCTTATTCTCCCGACCTTGCTCCTTCAGACCACCCTTTGTTTCGTAGTTTACAGAATCATTTGGGGGACATAACTTTTGCAAGCTAGGAGGAGGTCGAAACAGATATTTCAGAGTTCTTTGCTTTGAAATGTAACGAGTTTTACATTGATGGGATTAAAAAGTTTGTAAATAGATGGAAGGAAGTCATAGATAATCAAGGAAAGTACATTGATGATTAAATTTCAATTAAATATAACATTTGATCACTTGTTTTCTTTATTCAAAATTTGGACAGAACTTATGGGATGATCTGATAAATCATTATAAAGTTGAAACTCGTCAAGGTAGAAAAATGTGCATGCTCACACTCAAACGCACACACACACACACACACACACACACACACACATGTACATACTACACGTGTGTAGTATGAAGTTTGCTTCTCAACCACATTGTCTTGTGTTTAGTCCTTACTATAGCCCCAAAACTGACTAAAGAATTATGAATGGATTTGGTAGATAGTAACTGAAAGAAGGTCCTCATGTATATATGTGTGTGTTAATGTCTCCCTGATGTCATGTGATAATTGTAAGGAAATGTCAACATCATACAAACTGTGCACTTAATTTCCAATTTTCCATGATAAACATGTCTGGTGACAGGGAATATTACCTTACTTGGAAACAGATGAGAATTGGTGACAGAAAGGTCATCTAGCTGTTGAAAATATGCTTTGACAAATTCAGTCCGACTCATTAAATTATTGTGTTGATGATGATGATGGTATGTTGTTTTGTTGTTTGCTCCTTCTTGAGTGATGCCTGGCTCATAAGGGCCAGTTTCCTGGTTTCAATGGCTTATAGATTCCCCACCTAGATGGGACTCCGGTCCGTCACAGGTGAGCTGCTAGCTGCAGGAAGAAAGAGTGAGAGAAAGTTGTAGCAAACTGAGATTTGAACTCACGATCCCTCGACCACAAGTTTGCTGCTCTAACCACTAGGCCATGTGCTTCCACTGATGGTGGTATGGTTATGAATAAATATTTTTGTAGAGTCATATACTACTGGCACTTTGTCAGTTATAACGACAAGGGTTCCAGTTGATCTGATCAATGGATTAGCCTGCTAATGAAATTAACATGCAAGTGACTGACCACTCCACAGACATGCTTACCCTTAATGTAGTTCTCAGGGGAATTCAGCATGACACAGATTGCGACAAGGCTGACCCTTTGAATTACTGGTACAACTCATTTTTGCCAGCTGAGTGAACAGGAGCAATGTGAAATAAAGTGTCTTGCATCACTGGGAATTGAACTCATGACCTTACAATTGTTAGCCAAATACCCAAACCACTAAGTCACATGCCTTTATGCATGGAAGTCATATGTTGTTGGCACTCCGTCGCTTACGACATCGAGGGTCCCAGCTGATCCGATCAACGGAACAGCCTGCTCATGAAATTAACGTGCAAGTGGCTGAGCACTCCACAGACATGTGCACCCTTAACGTAGTTCTCGGGGATATTCAGCGTTACACAGTGTGACAAGGCTGACCCTTTGAAATACAGGTACAACAGAAACAGGAAGTAAGAGTGGAGCTTCAGGTGTTTTTCGCTCAATAAACACTCACAACACCCGGTCTGGGAATCGAAACTGCGATCCTATGATCGCGTGTCTGCTGCCCTAACCACTGGGCCATTGCGCCTCTGGAAGTCATATATATTAATACTCAAAGTTCAAGGCTGACCAAGATACTCGAATGACCAGATGATATTTATTTTTCAACATAGTCTCCCTTGTAGTCCACACACTTCTTTCATTGATGTTGCAGTCCTTGGATCTCATTGGTGAAGAAGCTTTCATCTTGTTGGTCAAAATAATATTCAGTAGCAGACATGATGTCATCATCACTGTGATACTGCTTCCCAGTCAAGTGTTTTCTCATGTTGGGAAAGCAATGATAGTGAGATGGGGCAAAATCAGGAGAATAAGGAAGGTAATCAACCAGTTCAAAGTCACAGCTGCCACATTAGCCACTGAACCCAAAGACTTGTTCTAATGAACACTGAACCCAAAGAGCATTGTTCAAATGAAACAAGACTCCTTTCATCAGTTTTCCTTGGCATTTGGTCTTGATAGCCTTTCGTAACTGCCTCAGCAAGTTAGCATTTTAGTCTCCATTGATGGTGTAGTTTTTTGAAGATAGTACACACAGTCTTTTGCATTTCAAAAACTGAGGCCATTACCTTCCCAGTAAATGAAACAACCTTGGCTTTTCTTGGAGAAGGTGAGGAAAAGGTGTTTCCACTGCATAGATTGTCTCTGTCTCTGGCTCAAAATGATGGACCGAACACTCATCCTGGTTTAGGAAACGTTCAAGGAAACTAGATGGATCTGCCTCAAGCAATGTCAGATTTCAATGTGACAAGATCAGCCTGGTGTGCGTTTGATCAGGTGTCAGATGTTTTACTCATCAAACAGAAACCTTTGTCATGCCAAAGTCTCTCACAGGATATGCTTGTAGCATTGGCTATTTGAGTTATAGTCAATCACCTGTCAGCCATCACCATGAGGAGAACAAGACCAATGTTTTCCTCAGTGGTGACAGTTGAAGGACATCTAGACATTAGGTCTTCTTCAAGATTCTCCCTTCCCCTCCTAAATTCAGCTGCCTACTTTTGCACTTTACTCTTTTACTTGTTTCAGTCATTTGACTGTGGCCATGCTGGAGCACCACCATTAGTCAAGCAAATCGACCCCAGGACCTATTCTTTGGAAGCCTAGTACTTATTCCATCGGTCTCTTTTGCCAAACCACTTAGTTACTGGGACGTAAACACACCAACATCGGTTGTTAAGCGATGTTGGGGGGACAAACACAGACACATAAACATATGCACAAACATACATATATACATATATATACGACGGGCTTCTTTCAGTTTCCGTCTACCAAATCCACTCACAAGGCTTTGGTTGGCCTGAGGCTATAGTAGAAGACACTTGCCCAAGGTGCCATGCAGTGGGAATGAACCCGGAACCATGTGTTTGGTAAGCAAGCTACCTACCACACAGCCATTCCTGCGCTTATATAAAACTGTTGATAAAACTGAAGTGCCATCCCCTTATGTCAGCATGAATGTCCTTTGGAGCTAAACCCTTTTTTCTACTGGCACTTCATAAAACCATGATGCCAAATTTTGTTCATTTTCAAGGGAAATTGTTGCTAGTTACTTTTGAAGTGTTCTTTGAACAGTCAGATGTCAGTTTACCTGGAAAGAAACAATACAGTTATTAATAAGAAGAAGTGAAATTATTGCATGCATGATTTCACAGCTTTAGCATCACTCCTTCATAGTCAGCCTATGAACTTTTCAGCCCCCCCACCCATTGTATTTTTTTTAGGCTTGCTTCATGAAATGATATCAAATATAATTTCCATGTCCATCCATCCAGCCATCCGCATAAAAATGCATATATATGTACATACATACATGTATGAATTTATAAATCCATGCATAAGTGTGGTCATGCATACATGCATTCTTGCATGCAAAAATTCAAGCACACATAGATGCATGCATTCACACATACTTTCATGCATGCATATAAAGTCATACAAACTATTGATTATTACATGCTTTATGTATTTCAAGGGCATTCTCTCAAAGTCATTTATTTTTATTCAGAATGGATCTAAAAGAATATTATATGAAGATCGGCAACTTGTAGTAACCTGTGTATAATCAATGGTTCGTTGTTCTTTTTATTTGCATCTGTGTGTATATGTGTGTGTGTGTGTGTGTGTGTGTGTGTGTGTGTGTGTGTGTGTGTGTGTGTGTATTTGTGTGTATGTGTATGTGTGTGCATGAGTATGTGTGTGTGTATCTGTGTGTGCTTATGTGTGTGTCTGTCTATCTATCTATCTATCTATCTATCTATCAATTTATATATAAATATATATATATATATATAGTAACAACAACAATAATCCTTGGATGGAATTTACAAACATTTAATGCATTGCTACACATGTTTCCACAAGTCACATTTCTCTTAAGATCACAGTCCTGGGATGATTACAGTGTAGTCTGTAGTATCTGTGGGCATCAGGTACATCATCTTCATGGATTCATTTCATTAGGCAATATAACAAATTTAAAAGATATATATGTATCATCATCATCATCATCGTTTAACGTCCGTTTTCCATGCTGGCATGGGTTGGACAGTTTAACTGGGGACTAGCAAGCCAGGAGGCCGCACCAGGCTCCAGTATGATCTGGCAATGTTTCTACAGCTGGATGCCCTTCCTAACGCCAACCACTCTGAGAGAGTAGTAGGTGCTTTTTACGTGTCACAGTGAGGCAGCACTGGCATCGGCCACATTTGGATGGTGCTTTTTACTTGCCACCGGCACAAGAGCCAGTCAAGGCAAGGGGGCTGGCATCGACCATGTTCAGATGATGCTTTTTATGTGCCACTGGTACGGGGAGCCAGTCAGGTGGCAGTGGCAATGACCCATGCATGAATGGTTCTTATTGTGTGCCACCAGCATGGGAGCCAGTCAGGCAGCACTGGCATCGGCCACAACTACAATTTCCATTTGATTTTGATATTGATTTACTTGACTCAATAGGTCTCCCCAAGCACGGCATGTCACCCGATGATCCAAAGGTACTTTTCTGAGTGGGCTGGTTATGCGACACTGGTGTAGGCTACGACTGTGATCTCACTTTACTTTACTCGCTGGGTCTTCTCAGTCACAGCATATCTCCAGAGGTCTCAGTCTTTCATCATTGCCTCTATGAGGCCCAACATTCGAAGGTCATGCTTCACCACCTCATTCCATGTCTTTCTGGGTCTTCTTCTTCTACGGGCTCCTTCCACCATTAGGGAGTGACACTTCTTCACAAAGCTCTCCTCATCCATACGCAACATATGACCATACTAGCACAGTCGTCTCTCTAGCACCACACATCTTAAGTCCAACATTTCTCTCAAGGTGCTTACACTCTGTTGTGTGTGCACACTAACACTACACATCTAGCAGATGATACTAGCTTAATTTCTTTTGAGCTTATGTATGTCTTCAGCAGTCATGGCCCATGTTTCACTGCCATGTAGCATGGCAGTTTGCACACATACATCATACAATTTACCTTTCACTCTGAGTAGGAGGCCCTTTGTCACCAGTAGAGGTAAGAACTTTCTGAACTTTGCCCAAGCTATTCTTATTCTCGTGGCAATGCTCTCCGAGCAACCACCCCCACTGCAGACTTGGTCACCTAGGTAGCAGAAGCTATCAACTACTTCTAGTTTCTCCCCCTGGCATGTGATGGAATCACATATGTGTGTGCATGAGTACATACTTGTAAATATATATATAGATAGCAAAATTCAAAGCAATCCAGCGAAGCTATACAAAGCGAAAATGCACATTGGAAATCAAAAAAAGTAAAGGCTTTTTATGAAAAGTAACGATAGATATATACAATTAGATGAACTGAGGTAGGAATATAGCTAATAAAAGTCATTATTGTGAGTTGTTAAAGAGATTTAAAAGCATACCGGTTTTGTAATATTACTAATCATTGCTTTGAATGCACACTGACTTATTTTTCTGCTTACTTTCCCTTTACATTTCCACGTGTAGTCTCTATTTTGTTTTTGTAACATATTTCTATTATATATATATATATATATACACACACACACAATTATCCCTGAGTGTGATTAAGGGTGCTGAAGCACTGATATTGCTAGAAATAAGAGTTAAAATACTCTTAATGCTGTAGGAACAACACAAATACTTACATATGCTGACAGGGGAGGTAACATCCGATGACCGTCTTGAGGACTGGCCAGACTAGGCCTAGTTTCACTTATGGCTGTAAGTATCATCAGTGGTGACAGCTCAAGCAACTCATGGTTGGCTAATTCCATCTGCCAGCATACACACACACACACACACACACACACACACACACACATATTTAACATAAAAATTTATGGATGGTTTAACAAAATGCTAATGTGTATACTAAAAATTAATATAAACTGATGATGCCTACAATCCTAGGTGAAACTAAACCTAGTCTGGTCGATCCTTGAGATGATCATGGGTGTTATCTCCTCTGACAGCATATGTATATATTTGTGCTGTTCCAACAGCATTATGAGTATTTTAACTCTTATTTCTAGCAATGCAGGTGCATCGGCACCCTTAATCCACACTTACTGATGATTGTATTTTTCCTTTATGGTATCACATTTCACCTAGCTGTTTATATCAATTTACACACACACACACATACTCTTTTACTTGTTTCAGTCATTTGACTGCGGCCATGCTGGAGCACCGCCTTTAGTTGAGCAAATTGACCCCAGGACTTATTCTTTGTAAGCCTAGTACTTATTCTATCGGTCTCTTTTGCCGAACCGCTAAGTTACGGGGACGTAAACACACCAGCATCGGTTGTCAAGCGATGTTGGAGGGACAAACACAGACTCACAAACACACATACACATATATATATATACATATACTTATATACGACGGGCTTCTTTCAGTTTCCGTCTACTAAATCCCCTCACAAGGCTTTGGTCGGCCCGAGGCTATAGTACAAGACACTTGCCGAAGGTGCCACACAGTGGGACTGAACTCGGAACCATGTGGTTGGTAAGCAAGCTACTTACCACACAGTCACTCTTATTTGAAATTCTTTATTGAAATGGCGGATCTTGAAATAAATAAAGCTATAAGTAAAAGGATGTTAATATTGGATTAAAAATCACTTTTCATAGAAAAAGTTGAAGGCATCTCAGAGAAATTTGAAAAATTGCTTTGCTCTAATGCAAGAATGTCTCATATGTTTACAGGAAATATAGATGTGAGTCTCATGGGCAGCCTTTCACTTTTTCTATCTTATGAGTTTTCTTTTAACCCAATACTGATATGATATTATTTATAGCTTCAAGATCCAACATTCCAAAAAGAGATCAATGAAAAAAGTGCTCCATCCAGTGAGAGATAAACATCACCTAATGTACACAGGATAAAGATAAGAGCAACTAATAGTTTCTTACTTGTAAACACAAGGCATGTTATATAGACCTGCCTAGACCCAAGCAAGAAGCTATTAGTAGCTTGTATCTTTATACTGTGAACTCTAAATGATGTGTGTGTGTGTGTGTGTGTGTGTTTGTGTGTGTATATATGTATGTATGTATGTATGTATCTGCAGGTATTGGTAGTTCAAATCAGAGGTGCAATCTGTGTGGGTGTTTTTTCAGAATATTGGGTTAAAAAGCCACATCAGACGCCATGAAGGGGTTAAGGTGTGGGTACAGGAGGTGGTCAAAGTCTGTGTAAGGAGTAGACAACCACCACACCACATGTATGTATGTATGTATGTATGTATGTATGTATGTATGTATGTATGTATTTATCTGAAGGATAATAGTGAGTAAAGAAGAGTCAGACGACCAAAATACAAAGGATTTATTGCTGAATAGGAAGATTGAGAATGTGGTAAAAGCTGGTCTCAGGATACTGAAGCACTTGAATGAGATGGCATAGGGTCTGCAACAAGTGGCTAGTTGAATGTATTTGAACAACAACAAAGAAAATTAAAAGTATAATAAATACTGATTTCCAGAGATGGTAGGACAATTACTTGGTAGCAGTTGGGACCAATACCAAATGAGAGAGGGAGATAATATCCCTCCAAATGCATATATATATATATATATATATATATATGTGAGTATAAATAAATACAAAAAAAAAGGGGTTTTGTGTGATTGTGTATAGAGGAATATATTATTTTATTTAAAAGAGTTCCAACTCTGTCTGTTTTTTATGTTTTATTTATATTCTTGTAAAATTAATGTGGGATATAGAATATGGAATATACAATATATAATATAAAAATGGATGGTACAATGAAATAAAGTATTGAATATATGGAATATGTCTTATTGAATATATGAAATATTGAGTGTTCAATATAAAGGATTAAATATATAAAGGCGAATGCGTATTTTCTATACCTTGTGGTATTTCATCATGGCCGGTATGACAGACTTTAACAGACTATATATATACATATATATATATATATATATATATATATATATATATATATACATATATATATATATATATATATATATATATATACATACATATATATATTTATGTCTGCGTGTGTGTATCTCTCTCAATATATGTATATAATAAGCAGCTTGCTTAAATATATATGCCCAAATATGTGTATACACACACACTTATATATACACATGTGCTGGTGGCACGTAAAACACCCACTACACTCTCGGAGTGGTTGGCATTAGGAAGGGCATCCAGCTGTAGAAACTCTGCCAAATCAGATTGGAGCCTGGTGTCGCCTCCTGGTCCACCAGTCCTCAGTCAAATCATCCAACCCATGCTAGTATGGAAAGCGGACGTTAAACAACGATGATGACGATGATGATGACACATATAAATACCCATACACACTTATACATGCAAGCACACACATACACATGCATTTATGCATGTTTAAATGTATATATATGCGTGTATGTATATACATAAACATACATGCAGGTATGCAAACTTGAACACTCACATACACAGACATACACATACGTTTATGTATGTTTGTATATATATATATATATATATATGTATGTGTGTGTGTGCACATAAACATAAAATATTTGTATGTATAAAATATACATTCATATACATATTCTGATATCCCAAAATATTCTATGTTTAAGGTAAATATTTGTCATGATAGGAGTGAAATGTAAGTGGAAGATAAGTGAAATTACACCTCTCAAATCCATTTACACACACACACACACACACACACACACACACACACACACACACACACACACACACACATACACACACAGACACACAGACACACAGACACATACGCACCATGCACACACATGCATGTACACACACACACACACACACACACACTAACACACACACACACAGACACATGCATACACACATGCATGCACACACACAGAATACAGACACATGCATATGCACACACACACACAAATCTCACAGATCTTATGATTCATCCTTCTCCTAGACAGAAACCTCTTTACATCTGGGGCCTGAGTGTGAGAATATATTAATATTTCAAAGTTTGTTCATATAATCCCCATTATGAGATTGGCAACACTTCCTGAACATATTTCTAACACCTCTATTCTCAACACTTGGAAAACTCTTTATTCAGCATATTTTGTAAGCGCGTGTCAGTTCATGGCTTAGCATAGTTTTTGTATTGCATAGGACTGTAAAGTACAGTACGGTGCAGTGTACTAGAAAATAATGACTGGGAAGCACAGGGGAGAATATCTAGGGATACCTGTTGCTTAAAAAAACTCAAAAGAACTTTTAGTAAAGTAGGCACTAATGTATTTGATGCAGCTATGAATAATTTTTATTTAAATTTGAATGATATTTCAAAATTAATTTTATTGACTTACAACATCAAATATGCATAAAAACTTAATAGTAAACTATTAGGTTTTTATGCAGCAGGGAACTCTGAGTATCTCCTTGCCCAACATCTCTTCTTGCTCTCAGTCATTTGTTTATTTTATCATAGTACTCACTTTTAATAAAGTTATATAAGAGAGTATTGTAGTTCGCTTGAAACATTGTGTATTGTTTGTAAAGAATAAAAAGTTTTGAATGGTACAACAATGCACTATAATACAAAAAATGGACTATATACTTGTTGTAATTTAGTTATCTATAGTTCGATGATATTTCGGAATACAATTCCTTCTTCAGATCTTCTTAGATGGAGTCTCTGCTATAAACTGTTTTCCAACGGCTTTTCTTTTTTTTCGAAAGCGTCTAAGTAGTGGTCTCCCGAAGCTTCTTCTGGAATTCCTCATGAGAAGTGCATGAGGTCGGCTATATTTCAATCTCATGTGTGTTGGTATATCTGTAGCACTGCTTCTGTGTGGAGGCGCAATAGCCCAGTGGTTAGGGCAGCGGACTCGTGGTCATAGGATTGCGGTTTCGATTCCCAGACCGGGCGTTGTGAGTGTTTATTGAGCGAAAACACCTAAAGCTCCACGCTGTACTCTTTCATCACAACTTTCTCTCACTCTTTCTTCCTGTTTCTGTTGTGCCTGTAATTCAAAGGGTCAGCCTTGTCACACTGTGTCATACTGAATATCCCCGAGAACTACGTTAAGGGTACACGTGTCTGTGGAGTGCTCAGCCACTTGCACGTTAATTTCACGAGCAGGCTGTTCTGTTGATTGGATCAACTGGAACCCTCGACGTCATAAGCGATGGAGTGCCAACAACACAGCACTGCTTCTAAGTTATGTGTTATACGTGAAGCTTCTTTTTTTTTTTTGTTATAAACAATACATGAGCATGTTATTAAGAATGAACCTACATGCGTCCAGATGTAGCTAAATAATATATTGATTACCAATCTCCAGCCTATTATTAGTTTGGGGTCCTAGTCTGTGTATGAATAATGCTTCCTTAATTCTAAATTCATAAATTATAGCACTCATATATTTTATGTTGCTAAGAAATTTTATTTCAATTTTAATGATAGTTTCTGATTGAACTGTTTGGCTTATCATATCAAGTATGCTAGCACCTACTTTACTGTTAGGTTTTTATGCTGCAGGAGACCCTGAGTATTTCATTCCCCCTTTTCTGCTTTCTTTCCCAGCTATTAATTCATGTTATCATAATACTGCTCTATTTTATTTATTCATTGTGACATCTTTTAGTAATAGTTAAGCCATGTTTCACTAATGAAATCTAATAAGCCAGAAACATATCTGCAGTTGTCACTATACTGGTAAAGTTCAAACTCGCTTCCACGCTGCATTCTATTTTTAATTTATATTGATTGATTAAAATTCTGGAGTTGACTTTCTCTGCCTTTTCTTAGAAATAGTTTTAAAATATTTACATTATTTACATTTGACGGATATTTGTCCTCATCGTGTTTGTTGTTAACATAACGTTTTGGCTGATACACCCACCAGCCTTCATCAGGTGTATTGGGGAAATTTCGAACCTGGGTTCTCATTCCTAAGGTATTTTTCGATGTTATTATTATTATTATTATTATTATTATTCAGGTCACGGCCTGGAATCGAACTTGGAATCTTGGGGTTAGTAGCCCACACTCTTAACCACTATGCCATATATCCGTCAAATGTAAATAATGTAAATAGTATAAATAATGTACATATTTCCTCATCTCTTAAATATAGAACAGTTTTAAAATAGTTATTTTTCTTTTACTTGTTACAGTAACTGGAATGCAGCCATGCTGGAGCATTACCTTGAAAGGTTTTAGTCAAACAAATTGTCTGCAGTACTTATTTTTCTTTTAAAGTTTAGTAATTGTCCTAACAGTTTCTTTTGCCAAAATTTCTAATTTACAGAGGATGTAAACAAACCAACAATGGTCGTCAAGCTATGGTTATGGTGGTAGGTCAAATGTAAACACACACACACACACACACACACACACACACACATGCATGCACACACACACACACATACGAGGGGGTGCTGAAAAGTTTCTTGCTTGAAAGGTATTGTGAAAGGCCTGGCTGGAGGCCCAACCTTCCAAGTTCTTTTGCAGGGCTTAGAAAAGCTGAAGGACCATAAGTGCAATAAGTGTGTGAATCTGAGAAGGGAATAGTTTGAATGAAATTATAATTAACTGATCCTCCTGTATTTTCTGTTATCCAAGGCCTGGAACTTTTCAGCACCTTCTCGTCCATCATTCTCCCTACACCATCACAATTGAAACATTTATATCCCATATGTAAGCATAAGTTGGTAGTTTGACAAGATCCAATGTGTTCAAAGACTGCATCATGCTCCAGTGTCTGCTTTGGCATGGTTTCTATGGCTGTATGTCTTACCTAACACTTACACATACAGATCCAATCCATCACTGGAACTGTAAAAATCTGTAAAACTTTCCAGAAGTTTATCATTTAAGTATATATGAGAATGTCTAGATATGCAAGTATATGCATGAAAATACATACATAAAACAAAACATACAAAACATGCACATATACATACATACATTCATACAAAAATACCCTATTGCTGATGCTGAAATTCCAATGAAAGAGCCTTGGATGTAGGCTAGAAACTAGCTCTTTCTCTACTGGCAAGAAATCTTGAAATAAAACTGAATAATGACATACATACATAAATTCATGCACATATACATGCATACATACATACATACATACATACATACATGCATGCATGCATGCATGCATACATGCATACAGACAGACAGACAGACAGACACACAGTCAAACACACAGACAGACACACAGACAAACACACAGACAGACAGATATATACATGGAGGCATGTGGCTTAGCAGTTAGAATGTTGCACTTTTAATCATAAGATTGTGGTTCTGATCCCTGGATCAAGTGATGCATTGCATTCTTGAGTAAGATGCTTCATTTCACATTGCTCCAGTCCACTCAGCTGGCAAAAATGAGTACTTCTGTGATGAGCCAGTATCATATCCAGAGGAAAAATATCTACACCACAGAATCTGGGAAACCAGCCTTATGAGATTATGGCATGGAAGGGGTCTTTGGTCTTTTATATATATATATATATATATATATATATATATATATATATATATATGTATATGAATATAAAAATTTTATAATTATAAGCATAATCATAATTATTATTGAAAATATATATGAATATATACAGGGTGTCCACAAAGTCTGGGTACATGGAGCAAATAAAATCATAACATAAACAATTAAATATAAGAAATAATAATTTTTTAAAGTCTGTGTTAATCCCCATGTGGGTACATGGAGTAAATAAAATCATAATATAAACAATTAAATATAAGAAATAATAATTTTTTAAAGTATGTGTTAATCCCCATGTGGGTACATGGAGTAAATAAAATCATAATATAAACAATTAAATATAAGAAATAATAATTTTTTAAAGTATGTGTTAATC
Organism: Octopus bimaculoides; assembly: GCF_046866305.1. Lineage (NCBI taxonomy): Eukaryota > Metazoa > Mollusca > Cephalopoda > Octopoda > Octopodidae > Octopus > Octopus bimaculoides. The sequence goes on along the minus strand of NC_142934.1, from coordinate 55,532,626 downwards.
CCCATGTACCCAGACTTTGTGGACACCCTGTATATATGTATTTATAAGTAGAGTCTATGATGCGTCATAGAGTAACCAATGGCTTTGCATCCACAAAGGGCTTAACTCTGTGAATGTCTTGTCAGACTAAAACTGAAGATAAAAGTAACTCTTCACCTCTGGGAGGCAGGAATCCATTATGGTCATTTGGTCAGTAAGTCACCAAAGAATAAATAATCTGGGATCAGTGAGAACAGGTCCTCTCCCTTAAACCAGTTTTTTGTGGGCCAAAAGAGTGAGAACGGGAACTTTTCCCTTGGGCTGCTTTTAGATGGTAGGGACCGTTCCAGGTCTAATAGGAGAATGGGGGGTCCCATGCTTGCAGCTGGTAGTGTTTGAAATGGGTGCAAGAACTGTAAATTTCCTGGTGAGTGTTCAGCGATCCAGGATAGACACATATATATATACATATATACACACACACACACACACACACATACACATGATGGGATTCCACATAACTTCCCTCTACTAAATTCAAGCATCCTTTCACAAGACATTTATTGGCCAAGGGCTATAGTAGAAGACACTTGCCCAGGGTACCATGCAGTAGAATTGAACCTGAAACAAACTTCTTAACCATACAGCCATAAAAATAACCTTTTTCTTCTCACTATAGATGCATAGTATGTTGTTGTTGTTGTTGTTTAGCACCAGATCAGCTTTGATCAAAAGTATTCCAGCCATGAGTCTTCTGTCATTTTGTGTATCAAAGAATCTAAGACTACATTGGTCATGTGACCTTTTTTTCTTGAAAAGCAATAGGATGTGATTCGAGGGAGACATTGCTGCTATATTTAGAAAGTCAATAACATAACTCCAGTACATGTTTTTAGTTTTGCTAACTTCCAACGCTAGATCACCATCACCACTACCAAAACCGCCACCACCACCACCACCACCACCACCACCACCACCACCACCGCCGCCACCACCACAATGATGATGGCCAAGACCACTACTAAAACCACTAGTGTCACTATCACTACTACTACTACCACGACTCCAACCACTATTATTATCATCAGCTACCACTGACACCAACACCAACACACTCACCACTACATGTACCATGTCCACTACCACTACCACCAACACCACTACCACCACCACCACCACCACCACTACCACTACCACCAACACCACCAACAACAACAACAAAAACAACACTACCACCACCACCACCACTACCACCACCACCAACACCACCACCACCAACAACAACAACAACACTACCACCACCCATCGCCACCACCACCACCACCACCACCACCACCACCACCACCACCGCCACCACCACCACTACCCATACTGATCTACTATCCACACTTGTTTTCTTAACAGTTCTCTGGTGAATATATGTGAGGTATGAGGAAGTGAAGGTGGTAACTCGTTACCACCTGACTATTGATAAATGTTAGGTGATCAGATAAAAAGCTGTGGATGTAATTGTTATGTCTTTGCATCTGGTTATTGTTGTATTTATACGTGTGTGTGAGGGCGTGTGTGTGTGTGTGTGTGTGTGTGTGTGTTTGTATGTGTAGTGGGGTTGCAATTCGTTTGTTTGCATTTGTATTCCTTTTTGATGTTATAAACATTCATGCACATGCAATCACATACACTACATATACACACACGCACACACACACACACACACACACACACACACACACACACTGGTACTCTGTTGGTTCAACAATGTGAGTTCCAGTTGATCTAATCAACGGAAACAGCCTGCTCATGAAATTAACATGCAAGTGGCTGAGCACTCCACAGACATGTGTGCCCTTAACATAGTTCTCAGGGAGATTCAACATGACACAGAGAGTGATAGGGATGGCCCTTTGAATCACAGGTACTACTCATTTTTACCAACTGAATGAACTGGAGCAATGTGAAAAAGTCTCTTGCTCAAGGAGACAATGAGTAAAAAGTAATGTTACCTTCTTGAGTCACGCTGACTCATAAGGGCTGGTTTCATGGTGTATATATTCCCCACCCAGATGGGACACCAGTCCATCACAGGATTATTAATTTTTGCCAGCTGAGTGGATTAGAGTAATGTGAAACGAAGTGTTTTGCTCAGGAACATGTGCTGCCCAGTTGACGAATTGAAACCACAATCTTATGATCATGAGTCCAACACCATAACCACCAAGCCATGTGCTTCCCCCAAGGAAACAATGCACTGCCAATATTTGAACTCATAACCTTATGAGCCAAAAACCCTAACTGCTAACCCATGTGCCTTCACACACACACACACACACGTACACATATATATGTATACATAAATACACCAGCGTCGGTTGTCAAGCGATGTTGGGGGGACAAACAGACACACAAACATATACACACACATACATACATATATATATATATATATATATATATATATATATATATATATACATATATATGACAGGCTTCTTTCAGTTTCCATCTACCAAATCCACTCACAAGGCTTTGGTCGGCCCGAGGCTATAGTAGAAGACACTTGCCCAAGGTGCCATGCAGTGGGAATGAACCTGGAACCATGTGGTTAGTAAGCAAGCTACTTACCACACAGCCACTCCTGCACCTATATATATATATATATATATATATATATATATATATATATATATATATATATATATATATATATATATATATATATATATATATATATATATATATATATATATATATATATATATATATATATATATATATATATATATATATATATATATATGTTCCCTCCACAGTTAGGGATTGGTGCTCCCTTATGCAACTGTATGGATGAGGACAGCCGTGTAAAGAAGTGCCAATCCCTAACTATGGAGGGAACCTGTGCAAGAGGTAAATCCAAGAAGACTTGGGATGTGATGGTGAAGCATGATCTTCTGATGTTGGGTCTCACAGAGGCAATGACAAATGATTGAGACCTTTGGCAGTTTGCTGTGTTCAAGAAAACTTGCCAGGCCAAGTAAAATCATAATTATGGATATTGCTGGTGGCACATGAAAGGCACCCATACCAGTGATATGTGAAAGGTACCCTCTATGCTTTCTTGGAGTGCTTGGCTTTAGGAAGGGCATCCAGTTGTAGAAACTAAGCCAAAATCAAACTGGAGTCTGGTATAGCTCTCTGTCTTACCAGTTCCAGTCAAACTATCTAACCCATGCTAGCATAGAATTCGGATGCTAAAATTGGAAAAAAAAAGAAAGAAAAGAAAGAATATAGATGTATTTGAAAAAAATGAATAAAAATGGCTTTTCTGATAATTTTTCCACTTTAATAATTAGACGTTTATGAATTATTAAATGATTTGTAAACACCTAATAATTCATAAACGTCTAATTATTAAAGTGGAAAAATTATCAGAAAAGCCATTTCTATTCATTTTCTCAAATTATAATACTGCACCAAGGACTTTCTATTTCCACACACACACACACACACACACACACACACACACACACACACACACACACGCACCCACGCACACACACACACACACACACACACACACACACACACACACACACACACACGTTTGTTTTTACGTTCAGTTATAATAAAAATAGTTTTAAATTAATCTGATGGGTTACTCTATACATTTGTGGAGTACAAATTTATTATTCTTATACAAGAATGTTGTTGATGGTGACTTCAATGTTTCAGCTAGCAGTCTGATGATGGCTAAGTTGGCTGAAATTTTGAAGTTACTATCAACAACATTCTAGTATAAGAATAATGTGTGTGTGTGTGTGTGTTATTTCTTTACTACCCACAAGGGGCTACACACAGAGGGAACAAACAAGGACAGACAAACGGATTAAGTCGATTATATCGACCCCAGTGCGTAACTGGTACTTTTTTAATCGACCCCGAAAGGATGAAAGGTAAAGTCGACCTCGGCGGAATTTGAACTCAGAACGTAACGGCAGACGAAATACTGTTAAGCATTTCGTCCGGCGTGCTAACGATTTTGCCAGCTCGCCGTGTGTGCGTGTGCATGTATGTGTGTGTGTGCGCGTGTGTGTGAGTGTGTGTGTGTGTGTGTGTGTTTGTGTGTGTGTATGTATGAGGTTTGATCAATAAGTATCTGGACTGTTGCCATAGTAACGAAGCTAAAGCTTGTAGAGTAAAGCCATTTGGCAAAGATTGACTTTAAACTCTGCTGTGAATGTGCACTAAGTTTTAACATTCTAGCTCGCTTCTGCTGTTTACAGCAGTGCTTGGAAGGAAGGTGCATAGCATGCAATTGTCGCATTGACCATGACAGAGAAAGTTGTCATGGTGATACCTGCTCAGAGGCCTACGCAAAGTTGCAGAAAGTGTGTGGAGAGGAGTGTATGAGCCGTACACAAGTGTCTGAGTATTTCAGACATTTCCAAGATGGCCGAAAATGTCGCTATTGACAAACGTTTTGGGAGACCCACAACCAGCAGAACTGAGAGAAACATTGCAGATGTGAGTGCAGCTGTGAGGGGAATCGTTGAATCACCATCTGTGAGTTATCAGAGGATGTGCAGATAAGTTACAGTTCAGTTCAGTCCATTATCACTGGGTATGAGACACGTGTCTGCCAATGTTGTGCCATAACTGCTTTCAGCTGACCAAAAAGACACTTGGGTTTCAGTTGCACAAGATCTTAATTGTGTCAAGAATGATGAAAACTTTTTGAAAACTTTGCATAAGTCTCTGAGCAGGTATCGCCAAGCTTTTGGCAAAATTTTATGCAGATTCTCTGTTCACCTTTCTCTGTCATGGTCAATGTGACAATCACACGCTACATGCCTTCCTTCTAAGCACTGCTGTAAATAGCAGAAGCGAGGTAGAACATTAAAACTTAGTATGCATGCACAACAGAGTTCAAGGTCAATCTGTGCCATGCAGCTTCACTCTGTGTGCTTTAGCTTTGTTAGTATAGAAACAGTCCAGATGCATATAGCTCAGACCACGTATATATATATATATTGGGTCATCCCATAAATATTGCAGTTTTTTCAGTTGCATGAACTAAAAGTCAGAGGGGGACGGGATAAACTACCTGCATCAATTTGCTATAAAAGCAGGTAGTAATTTTACCTTGTACTTATTCTTAATGCAAGTTTGGAAGAGTGCAGTTCGATTTTAACAGTTATTATTTCAAAGTTATAATGGAAGTGACAAAGGAGCATATTCGGCATATTTTGCTTTATGGGTTCAATAAAGGCAACAACACAACAGGAAGTGCAAGGGATATTAATGCCATGTATGGGGATCAGGCAATAAGCACAAGCCAGTGTCAACAGTGGTTCCAGAAATTATGAGCTAGAAACTACAACCTAGAAGATGAGCCTCATCCTCGAAGATCTGCAGATCTTGACAAGGACGTCCTGCAAACCCTGATCGAACAAAATCTCATCATAACGGTTGAGAAACTAACAGAAAAGCTTGGATTTGTTCATTTAACCATTCATCGACACCTACGTCTAATCGCACACAGAGAATGAATGTGTGCTTTTCTTTGCTGTCATGTCTCACGAATGAAGCTGTTTTGGACCGAATAGTGAATGGTTCCGAGAAATGGGCTCTCTATAAAATGTCAAGTACCAAAGACAGTGGATAGGGAAAGGAGAAACACTGGCACTCCAGGCTAAAGAAGGTCTTCACCCAAGTAAGGTGTTGTTATCTAATTTGGTGGGGTATGAAAGGTTTCGTCCACTTTGAAATTTTAGACCCAAACCAAATGATAACACAGAAGATCTATTGTGAGTAGCTTGAGCAGCTTAAGTCTGTGCTAGAAGGAAAACGAACATCTTTGGTTTCAAGATGAAAGGTGTTCTTCCATGAGGATAATACTCAGCCACATACAGCAAAGATGACATTCCAAAGGCTGGAGCAGTTTGGATGGGAAATGAAGCTCCACCCACCCATATTTGCTAGACATTGCCCCATCTGTTTATCATTTATTCTGCAGTCTTCAAAATCATTTGGGTGGGAAAAATATGAATCCTGTAGACAAGGTCAGAACAGTAGTGCAGGAGTATTTTTCGTCATGGACAAGTGAATTTTGGAAGAGGGACCTTGCAAGTCTACCAGATAGATGGGAGAACATTGTAGAAAATGAAAGAGAGTATATTTTAGATTAAAAAAGAACTTTATCTTAATTTTGAAAAATAAAGGAAGTATAAAAAAACGCAATATTTATTGAGATAACCCTATATATATATATATATATATATATATATATATACACACACACACACACACACACACACACATATATATACATATATATATATATATATATATATATATATATATATATAGTTGTCTAAGAATCCATAAATCAAAATTACTATGCACTTGTGTACTTGTCAACAGAGTGTATATATTAAACAAAGAGTACAGTATTATAGATCCTTATGGCCAATTGTACCAATTGATTTTGCACTGGATATTAAACTGGATGTTCAATAGCAGCATAGTTAAGTTGTACCATATGCTTGTCAAAGCTGGATGGTATGGAAAAAATATGACTACTGCATCCTGTCTCTGTATCAGGTATGGGTCCACCTAATATCTTTTTTATACTAGGCCGCAGTTAAAGATGAGCCTACTAAAAATTTTACTGAACCTATTTGTATGGGGGAAGTATTTATCCACAAGCAGACACAAATGAACACAGATGTATATATGCCCTAACATGGGCTTAAGTGTTCACACACCTGCCCATACCTAGCATCCATCCTACCAAACAAGCTTACATATATAATATACCTGTACACAGTCTAATCTTACATGAGTACCAACCCCTAACTTTCAGGGCCAAGGGACATAGCTCTTGACATAACTCTTGTTAAGTTCGTTTCATCTTTTTACACCCACAAACTGGATGTGTTTTTTTTCACCTCTGATAATGGAGAGCAGTCACCATTATTTTTTTCCATACCTGCTGGCTCTAATGAGCACATGGTATTTCTTGACCATGTGGTTACCTAATATCCTGTACAATACTTAGTGTGAAATCAATTGGTAAAATCAGCTGCAATGGATCTATGATACTGCATATTTTGATAAATACATGCCAACCTATGCCAGCATGGACAACGGACATTAAATGACGATGATGATGATATATATACATACCCATGTATGTGTGTGTCTGGCTTGTCTCTGATTCCCTTTGCCAAACCCACTCACAAGCTTTTGGTTGGTCTGGGACTGTAGTGGGGTTGCAATTTGTTTGTTTGCTTTTGTATTTCTTTTTGATGTTATAAACACTCTCACACATACCACACTCACACACAAATGTACATGCGAACATGTGCACACACATACACACATGCATGCACTCACACATGCATACGCACACACATAGAGGTACATGCACAAAGATACACACATTACCAGCATTTTGTTGATTACGGTGATGAGAAGGGCTTCAGATGATCTGATCAACAGAACAGCCTGCTCATGAAATTAACATGCAAGTGGCTGAGCACTCCACAGACACAAGTTCTTAATGTAGTTCTCAGGGAAATTCAGCATGACACAAAGTAGGACAAGGCTGGTCCTTTGAATTACAGGTATGACTCCTTTTTTTTAGGTGATTGAACTGGAGCAACATGAAATAAGTGTCTATAATAGATGACATATATCCAAGTTGTGTGCTGTGAGACTGAACCCAAAAATACCATGTCGTTAGAAAGCAAACTTCTTAACTCAACAGCCATGTTTATGTCAAGAGAAAAAACATTATAACAGAAATAAAGGTAATGATATAGCAGAACCAAAAGTCTTTTGGATTAAACACACTTAGTTCTGAAAGAACAAAAAGTTTAGAATGGTATAACAATGCACTATAGAACAAAAAATGGACTATATACCTGTTGTAACTTGGTTATCTATAGTCCGATGATATTTCGGAATTACAATTCCTTCTTCAGATCTTATTTGCTGGAGCCTCTGCTATAAACTGTTTTCCAACGGTTTTCCTTTTTTCAGAAGCGCCTCAGTAGTGGTCTCACGAAGCTTCTGGAATTCTTCATGAAAAGTGCATGAGGTCGGCTATGTTTCAATCTCGTGTGTGTTGTGTTGGTACATCTGTGGCGCTGCTTCTAAGTTATGTGTTATACGTGTAGCTTCTTCCTTTTTTGTTGCAAACAATATATGAGCATGTTATTAAGTTCTGTCTCTTTATAGTATTATTTAACATCACTCTGGTCTTGACTTTGCTTGTCATTCCATTAAGTTTGTGAGACATGGTACTGGTCATTTAATCTAAATCCTTGCATGCTCAAATCCTGCTGATGTGAACTTTGCAATTGCATCTTTCTGAGGTTGATAATATAACAATCTGGAGTAGTGGACTGGTGGATTCATTAGCGTTGGTCAGGATACCTTGCAGTGTTTGTTCTGGAGTTTTGCATTCTGAGTTCAAATCCTCCCTTAGTATTTATCCAACAGATGAAATGTTAACAATAACACTAGAAATAACTAACTAAATCCCACACAAGTAAACATCACTAAAAGGCAATGTTACTTGCATCTCAAAAACATAAAGGGGCACTTGGGAATTCAGTAGAAACTTGCATAAAAATGTTGGAAAATATATTAAGCACTATATAATAACAGTATAATAATAGCCAGCTTGAATTTAATTCTTTGGTTGATTGATTTCTCCAGTCATGCTTATATTGTATAGAGAGAAAGGGGAAAAAGAGTGAAAAAGGGATACTGAGAGAGTTAATATAAGTGGGAAAAGATTAATGTTTTATAAGTTTCTGAAAAAGAAAAAAGACAAAAAACAAAAAAAACAAAAAAAACATTTTTTAAATGAATTTTTGCTGAGATAGGTTTTCATGGAGCAGATTGTAATTATGTTGACAAAAATAATGAATATTTATTGCAAATATACAATTAGGAAATTTGTTTTATTTCATTTTATTTTAGATATTTGTCTTTTGAAAATTAGTATTCATTTGATAAAAGCTAAATTATAATTATTGCATGTATGCAGGAGCTGCACCAGGTCCCATAGTCTGTTTTGGCTTGGTTTCTAAAGCTAGATATCCTTCCTAATGCCAACCACTTTACAGAGTGTACTGGGTGCTTTTTACGTGGCACCTTGGTTTTAGGATCTCAATTCTGCTGTGGTGGGTGGGTCTTCTAGTGTACAACAATGCACCACATATCTCAGTCCTCTGTCATCTTCTCTATAAGGCTCAGCAGTTTGAGATCAGCCATTGATACTTCATCCTATGTCTTCCTGGGTTTCCCTCTTCCTTGTTTCTACAGAGTGTGAGTGAAAAAAACCTTCCATAGTATGGTTCCAGAGAGGTTAGGCATGCTGTCTTCATGAAGGTAGCCTTTATTTGTTTGTCTATTTTCAATTACCATTATGGTTGAAATTGATGAACACTATGTGTTTGCTGTTGAAATGTTTATCAAGAATGTCTTGCAAACAACTCGCACATGCAAGTCCTACCAGTCGAGAACTCCGCATACCGGAAGCCAGCAAGTGTATGGGGATCATCAGGAGAGAATGCGTGCCGTTTTGGGGCCTACCTCCCTTAGGGGAGTGAGGGCCATATAAAATTTTGTTGTTGAAATTTATGTGCAAATAAATGGTGAATGGGAGTTTCTTTTTGCAACACGCTGTAATATAGGCACAATATGTGAAATTCGTAAGGAGAGATTTAGTTGATTAAATCAACCACAGTATTTGACTGGCACTTCATTTTGTTGATCCTGGATGGATAGAAAGTAAAGATAACCTTGGTGGCATTTTAACTCAGAATGTAAAAGCAGAGACAAAAACCACAAAAACATTAATTTATTTATCCCTAGCTTAAAAGCTGCACTCTCTGTGGACTTTCACAAGTTTTTAGAGTTCTTTCGAAATTTGTATTTTCAATTGTTAGCATATAACAAATCCTCATACAGACCTGATCCTACTGCTGAATGTTCAAGAACCAAATTAAGGGCAGATTTTCAATCCCAGGATTATCCTGATTCCAAAAAGGTATAATTTGTCTACGTAGAGCAAATGCAGACTGAGATACAGGGGTCCTGGATAGAAGGACAGACAGAATTTTACATTTATTATTATAGATAAGTGTCGTCGTCGTTTAACGTCCGCTTTCCATGCTAGCATGGGTTGGACGATTTGACTGAGGACTGGTGAAACCAGATGGCTACACCAGGCTCCAATCTGATTTGGCAGAGTTTCTACAGCTGGATGCCCTTCCTAACGCCAACCACTCAGAGAGTGTAGTAGGTGCTTTTACGTGTCACCCGCACGAAGGCCAGTCAGGCGGTACTGGCAATGGCCACCCTCATCTCGCTCGAGAAACCTCATGTGTCACCCGCACAAGAGCCAGCCCAGGGGCACCGGCAACGATCTCGCTCGAAAATCCTACAACAACCCCACACAAGAGCCAGTTCAGGGGCACCGGCAACGATCTCGCTCGAAGAAATTTCATGTGTCACCCGCACAAGAGCCAATCCAGGGGCACCGGCAACAATCCCGCTCGAAAGATTTCATGTGTCGCCCGCACATGAGCCAGTCCAGGGGCACCGGCAACGATCCCGCTCGAAAGATTTCATGTGTCGCCCGCACATGAGCCAGTCCAGGGGCACTGGCAACGATCTCGCTCGAAAAACCTCATGTGTCACCCGCACAAGAGCCAGCCCAGGGGCACTGGCAACGATCCCGCTCGGAAGATTTCATGTGTCGCCCGCACATGAGCCAATCCAGGGGCACTGGCAACGATCTCGCTCGAAAATCCTACGACAGTCCCACACAAGTGTATGAAAGAAATTTAATAAAATCTAACTGATGGCAAAATTAGCCACAACAGGATTTGAATTTAGAATATAAAAGGCAGAGACAAAAATCACAGTACTAACAATAAATATTCGTTAATTTATCACAACATGCTCCAATATAAAAAGCACCCAGTACACTCTGTGGAGTGGTTGGCATTAGGAAGGGCATCCAACCAAAGAAACCATGCCAGAACAGACAATGGAGTCTAGTGCATCCCCCTGGCCTTACAAGCTCTGGTCAAACCATTCAACCCATGCCAGCATGGAAGACAGACATTATATGATGATGATAGTGATGATGATCATGATGATGGTAAGATGTATGAAAGAAAATAACAATTTCTAACTCAAGGTGGGATTTGAACTCAGAACATAAAGCACTGAAATTAAATACGGCAAAGCTGTTTTGTCTGAAGCACTAGCCAGATTCTGCCAGTTCACTGCCCTAACGATGGAAAAATGATAAAAGCTCACCTCATTACTCTTACTTTGTAAAGGAAAGGGAAACAAAGAAACTGTATAGAACACTGACCTGTCGATTACACAAGGCAACATAAATAAAGCTTAATAAGATTTATCATAGATTGACGTGTATGTGAGTCTGTGTGAGTTTCTGTGCATGTGTGTCTGTGTGTACATGTATGTGGTGGTGCCTATATAATTAAATCGATACATTGATTTCACACCGATTGATTTTTCAATGGATTGAAGCTTTGCAAACACAAGCACACACACACACACACACACACACACACACACACACACAACAGACTGCACACATTTCTCATCAGGTGGGGTATTGAGCTCTTGAATGTTTACTACAGACACCAATTATATATATATATATATATATATATATATATATATGAATATATATATATATGTGTGTGTGTGTGTAAATATATGTGTGTGTGTGTGTATATATATATATTCATATATATATATATATCTCTATATATGTTTATGTGCATATATTTGGCGTTTGTATGAATATACAAATATACCATTAAGATAATAATAATGATGATGATGGCTGTGGTGGTGGTGGTGGTGATGATGATAGTAATGCAGAAAAGAACATCACCAATACAAGAATCAATACAGAAAAACTTAAGCTTTGTATATAATTTAACAATACCAATCTTATAAAAAAAACCACAGTGGTAGCTATTACCTTTGTTACTGGTAGCATTTTACTCTATGCCTCCTCTTCATCCGCATCATCATAATCTTCACATTTATCATCATAATGATCAGTAGTTCTCAACAAGGGTTCATGGCCCTTAGGGGAGAGAGGGGGCCATATAAAATTTTGTTGTTGAAATTTATGTGCAAATAAATTGCTTTTACATCTATAATACACAAAATATTTTAACAATTTTTTTATACAATTCCTGAAAATATTTAATTATGAAAATATAATAGGACTTTTTTTAAAACATTCAATAGCGATGGGGGTCCAGTGGAGTAAAATTGGAATCAAGGGGTCCATAGGCAAAATATAGTTGAGAACCACTGATAATGATTAACATCATCAGTATCATCGTTTCTGTTAACTATATTACCAGTAGGCGTAGGAGTGGCTGTGTGGTAAGTAGCTTGCTTACCAACCACATGGTCCCGGGTTCAGTCCCACTGCGTGGCATCTTGGGCAAGTGTCTTCTACTATAGCCTCGGGCCGACCAAAGCCCTGTGAGTGGATTTGGTAGATGGAAACTGAAAGAAGCCCGTCGTATATATGTATATATATATGTATGTGTGTATGTGTTTGTGTGTCTGTGTTTGTCCCCCCACAACATCGCTTGACAACCGATGCTGGTGTGTTTATGTCCCCGTAACTTAGAGGTTCGGCAAAAGAGACTGATAGAATAAGTACTAGGCTTCTAAAGTATAAGTCCTGGGGGTCGATTTGCTCGACTAAAGGCGGTGCTCCAGCATAGCCACAGTCAAAAGACTGAAACAAGTAAAAGAGTAAAAGAGTAAAGAGTAGTTGCACGAGGTGACGGGATCTCTTCTCTGACTACATTTAATGCCGAAAATGTCTTGGAGAAAATTGTGAACATTTTCCAGTCTTATACTCTGTCTCATAGAAATTGTTTGACCTCCTGCCAATGATACAAAGCCTTTGGCATTCAAAACGCTTGAGGGGACTCTAATTTGCAGCTATAACTAGTTAGCAAGAAATAAGGGAAAGTACTTGCTTTTGGTGGGGAGGATGTAATCAAGGGTTGTTTGAAGTGCACCAAATTTGGAGAGTCTTTACTTGTTGTTTGTTGTTATTTTCTTGCTCTATATTGTTCTTACTATTTATTGTTATCATCATCATCATCATCATCGTTTAACGTCTGCTTTCCATGCTAGCATGGGTTGGACGATTTGACTGAGGACTGGCAAGCCAGAAGGCTGCACCAGGCTCCAATCTGATTTGGCAGAGTTTCTACAGCTGGATGCCCTTCCTAACGCCAACCACTCCAAGAGTGTAGTGTGTGCTTTTACGTGCCACCGGCACAAGGGCCAGTCAGGCAGTACTGGCAATGGCCATGCTCAAAAAGGTGTTTTTTACATGCCACCTGCACAGGAGCCAGTCCAGCAGCACTGGCAACAACCTCGCTCGAATGATTTTCTAACGTGCCACCAGCACAAGTGCTAGAAGGCAATGCTGGTAACGATTATGCTCAAATGGTGCTATTTACGGGCCACTAGCACAGAAGCCAGACAGCTGCTCTGGCAATGGACACGCTCGGACAGTGCTGCTAGTGCTCCACTGGCGCAGGTGCCAGTCATCGAGTATGGTTCAATTACAATTTCACTTGGCCCAACAGGTCTTCGCAAGCAGAGTTTAGTGTCCAATGAAGAAGAGGTTGGCATGGGTTATATATTTATTAACTTGTCCTTTATTATTATTATTATTATTATTATTATTATTATTCAGTAGTTTTATTTTTATAACGTGCTTTCACTTCACTACCGAGCGCAGCTCTGTGCGCCTTGGGTATGTGCTGTGGTTTGCTGTGGTGCTCTTATGTTTACTGTATTGAAAGTGTTTTGCGTAGAATGTGTGCAGTACCCAGTAGTGCAATTTTCTGTATGTTATATATATTTGTAAGTCCTGGTGTTTTTGTTATGTATTTGTCTGAATATTTTTTTATTATACCTAAGGCACCTACTATGATAGGAATTATTATTATTATTATTATTATTATTATTATTATTATTATTATTATTATTATTATTACTGATTTGACTCAGGTTTGTACTTATTCCTGGTAGAATTTACGAGGGTAGTGGGTTACTACCTGTAACCTTAGGTATCCACAAGTTTCCAATAGTCTTTCAAGTGCTTAAGACCCTCCTGATAATCTTTTCTGTCCCTAAGAGGCAAACTTTCTGTTGAAGCTCTACAGGGCATTCTTTGTCAATCTCCTCGAAACATTTATCCATATCTTTGCTTACAGTTCTTAGTGCACCAATTATTATAAGCACAAATTATGATTAGGCAACGAGCTGGCAGAATCGTTAGCACACTGAGGCAAAGTACTTAGTGGTGTTTTGTCTGTCTTCGTGTTCTGAGTTCAAACACTGCTGGAGTTGACTTTGGCTTTCTTCCTTTCGGGGTTAATAAAAATAAGTACCAGTCAAACACTGGGGTCGATGTAATCAACTATTCCCCCTCCCACCAAATTTCAGTCCTTGTGCTCATAGTAGAAAGGGTTATTATTATTATTATTATATTTGATTTAGCTGTTTTTTATTTATATAAACTACCGCTCCCCTGTCCCTGTTTCTTTTCCTTCTTTTTGTATTTCATGCTTGTACTGACCTGAGCCTCTTGGGGTGTGATAAAAAAATAGAAATTATTAATTGCTCTTGGTAGACATCACCACCACATCCACCACCCACTGCCACCACCACCAATTTTTAAATTTCAATCACTTTAACCCTTTAGCATTTAAACTGGCCATATCCAAGCCAAATATTTTACCTGCTTTATTTTCAAACCAACCACACCCATCTTCTCACAATTACTTTACAATGTCATTCTAAAAATAAACAATCATATTATCATACTCTCAAAGCCAGGTGATAATGTATGATTAATTCAAAACTATGTGAGTAAAGAAGCATTATGTTTAACCCATAAACTGCGATAGGCCACCTCAGTGGCCAACGCAACAGTGCAACAGGCCACGTGCGTAGCCACAGAAGTAGGGCATGATCTGACCTAATTTTGATGACATATAATGTATGCACATGATACCCTTTCACCCCAGAAACAGTGTAGCCAATCACAGAAGATGTTAAGAAACACTGAGTATTTTTTTTTTGATTGATAGATCGATGTTGACCTTTACCCAAAATAGGCTCAGCAGTTCGTATTACATACAGCAAAATCCCAGAAGTTTATGGGTTAATGGAGTAATCTGAATGCTAAAGGCTCAAAACAGGAAATTTGTATTAGAGAACCAGGGGCAGTCACAGCAAGGGTCAGGTATCAAAAGAATCAATCCATTGCTTGATTTTACACAGATACCAGGTCCTTGACTATCTTTGGTAGAATCCATTCTGTTGTTGCAAATATTCAGGCTATGATTTTTATTTTCGGTTAACTTCTTGCTCTCACCAGCCTTAGAGGCATGGAAAAAGGGCATAAACATTATCCTTTCTCCCCTGATAAAGCCATATAAGCCCCTTCTGTCTTCTCCCACAGAAACTACCTACTTAGGTCCTGCCTATGGATATATTGTCTTTGTTGGTCTGGTCAGCTAAAAATGATTTTCTCATTAGTATCTTACAGCTGGATGCATAGTCTACAATTAATGTTAGTTTCTTGTTATTCTTTAAAATAATGTGTTAATGTGTGCATATGCTTATGTATGTGTGTATATGTACATATATATCTTTCGAGCGAGACCGTTGCCAGTGCCCCTGGACTGGCTCTTGTGCGGGTGACACATGAAATGTTTCGAGCGGGATCGTTGCCAGTGCCCCTGGACTGGCTCATGTGCGGGAGACACATGAAATCTTTCGAGCGGGATCGTTGCCAGTGCCCCTGGACTGGCTCTTGTGCGGGTGACACATGAAATGTTTCAAGCGGGATCGTTGCCAGTGCCCCTGGACTGGCTCTTGTGCGGGTGACACATGAAATGTTTCGAGCGGGATCGTTGCCAGTGCCCCTGGACTGGCTCATGTGCGGGAGACACATGAAATCTTTCGAGCGGGATCAATGCCATTGCCCCTGGACTGGCTCATGGGCGGGAGACACATGAAATCTTTCGAGCGGGATCAATGCCATTGCCCCTGGACTGGCTTGCGGGTGACACATGAGGTTTTTCGAGCGGGATCATTTGCCAGTGCCCCCGGACTGGCTCATGTGCGGGTGACACATGAAATCTTTCGAGCGGGATCAATGCCATTGCCCCTGGACTGGCTCATGTGCGGGCGACACATGAAATCTTTCGAGTGAGATCGTTGCCGGTGCCCCTGGGCCGGCTTGCGGGTGACACATGAGGTTTTTCGAGCGGGATCATTTGCCAGTGCCCCCGGACTGGCTCATGTGCGGGCGACACATGATATCTTTCGTGCGAGATCGTTGCCAGTGCCTATGGACTGGCTCTTGTGTGAGTGACACATGAGGTTTTTCGAGCGAGATCGTTTTCGTGCGGGTGACACATAAAAGCACCCACTACACTCTCTGAGTGGTTGGCGTTAGGAAGGGCATCCAGCTGTAGAAACTCTGCCAAATTAGATTGGAGCCTGGTGTTACCATCCGGTTTCACCAGTCCTCAGTCAAATCGTCCAACCCATGCTAGCATGGAAGGCGGACGTTAAACGATGATGATGATGATGATGATGATGACATTAAACTAATATACACACACATATATATTGTATTTGTATGTGTGTACACACACACACACACGCTCACACATAAACACACACACATACATACATGTATACTTTTTTATTAAAGCTGAAAAACATCAGCTTTAATAAAAAAACATATTACTCAATCTTTGGTTTTTGAGAACTATTTTTTCCAACCTTGTTTTGCATTTATGTGCTTACTCATGTGTGCATACATACATAAATATACATATACATACATACATATATATATATATATATATATATATATATATATATATATATATATATAAATAATATATGAGTATATGCATATATATGAAGATGCATGTACATACCTTTATCTACATGTGTATATAGATGCATATCTGGGTACATGACGTTGCAAAAAAAAACATGAACAAAATGATAAAGAAGGTACAGAAAACACACAAGCCACATAGAGAACATTTCCTTCATCAGCTGCCATCATCATAACACTGGTGTTTCGATATATTTATATATATCAAACTATGTGAAAATAGACAGTTTGATTTATGGAATATGATACCGGAATGTTTTATAAATATATACAAATTCAGTTCAATATTTAAGAGATGAGGAATTATGTACATTATCTAAATTATTTACATTATCTACATTCGACGGATGAGGACAAATATCTGTCAAATGTAAATACAGTAAATAATTTAAATAATGTATTTACAAATTCAGCTGTAAAAGAAATAAAATAGATTATTAGCAAAGAAGCTAGTTCTAAAATCTCTATAGGAGATGCCAGTAGTAACTATATTGAAAAGTAATGTTTATTGCTACTTCAACATGGCTGTTCTGTATGGAACGTCGTTACGACGGTACTATTTTTCAACCTCAGGAGAACATCTCTAGCTGGTTAACAACACAACCTGTGTCTGATATATTGCAAACAGAGGAGTGAATCCTTATCATCTTCTAACGATTTGACAAGACTAGTAGGCCAGCCTGGTTTCGGGCTATTCTATGCCCATCCTCAGTACTGGACACCTGTCCACCAGTCGTTTGCTCCAGCTTGTAATATATAGAAAAATAAGTGACATTCAGCTGCTGATCTTGCAACAAGCAAAGTAGATAGTTCTAAAATCTCTATAAGAGATCATCATCATCATCATCATCGTTTAACGTCTGCTTTCCATGCTAGCATGGGTTGGACGATTTGACTGAGGACTGGCGAACCAGATGGCTACACCAGGCTCCAATCTAATTTTGCAGAGTTTCTTACAGCTGGATGCCCTTCCTAATGCCAACCACTCCGAGAGTGTAGTGGGTGCTTTTATGTGCCCCCGGCACGAAGGCCAATCAGGAGGTACTGGCAACGGCCACGCTCGAAATGGTGTATTTTACATGCCACCTGCACAGGAGCCAGTCCAGCAGTACTGGCAACGAACTCGCTTGAATGTCTTTTCACGTGTCACTGGCATAAGTGCCAGGAAGTTGGTAACGATCATGCTCAAATGGTGCTATTTACGCGCCAAGCACATACTAACCTTTGGAAGGTAGGGATTTGTAAATGAATTTTAATTACTAGTGTTTTCCAATATATACTAACTCTGTATAATCATCTAATAGAGATGGGCAAGAAAGTGTGTGTATGTGTGTATGAGAAAGAGAGAGAGAGGTGGGGAGAGTTAGAATGTGATAGAGAGAGAAGGGGGGAGTTGAAGAAAATTGGAAATGTAAAACAAGTGAATGAGGTTTTGGATGACATAAACTGATGGTGTTTCTGTACCTCATGTTACTACACCAACTCTTCTACCATTTCACAGGTATCAGTCTTTCACAAGTCCTTTTCCTGAATCTTCCATGTTTTACTCTAGTGAGATTTTGGGTCTGAAATTTGAAAGAGTTTTTATTAAATTTTCATGCATTATTCAGAACTGATATTTGATATTCTGTGCAAATATTGGAAAGGATGTAAAGATTGATTGAAAAATGCTGACACTATTTTAAGACAACATATATACACATACAATCATTCATTCACACACACACACACACACATGCAGTCTGATGAAGGTTAGTTGGCCAAAACTTTGAAGTGGCTGTCAACAACATTCTTGTTTAAGAGAAATATATATGTGTGTGTGTGTGTGTGTGTGTGTGTGTGTGTGTACATGTATGTAAATGTGTGTGAATGTGTTTGTGTGTATTACATATGTGCACCCACACACACACACGCACACACAAATTGCATACATACACATACAAACATCACATATATAGACTATTTGATACCCAAGTGGCTTCCTTTGATGCAATTGAAGTCTGTAATAAAATTGTTTTACTTATTTTAAACAGAATCCAATCAAAATTTAATTTTTATAGATCTATGTCTGTACAGAGATGACAGATTGATTTTAACCCATTATCAAAATGGTCATTAAGAAGATTTAATACTTATAAAAAGTTTTGATTTTAAAATTACTGTGTGTGCTTAAACTAAGTAAAGGCCATGTGAGCCATTAACTGCAATCTAAAACTATACATGCATACATACATACATACATACATACATACATACATACATTCATACATACATACATACATACATACATGCACACATGCATA
Organism: Octopus bimaculoides; assembly: GCF_046866305.1. Classification (NCBI taxonomy): domain Eukaryota; kingdom Metazoa; phylum Mollusca; class Cephalopoda; order Octopoda; family Octopodidae; genus Octopus; species Octopus bimaculoides. The sequence goes on along the minus strand of NC_142934.1, from coordinate 55,513,309 downwards.
CATGCATACATACATACATAGACACACAAACACACACACGTATGCATGCATGCACACATACACACACATGTTGTTGGCACTCCGTCGCTTACGACGTCGAGGGTTCCAGTTGATCCGATCAACGGAACAGCCTGCTCGTGAAATTAACGTGCAAGTGGCTGAACACTCCACAGACACGTGTACCCTTAACGTAGTTCTCGGGGATATTCAGTGTGACACAGTGTGACAAGGCTGACCCTTTGAATTATAGGCACAACAGAAAGAGGAAGTAAGAGTGAAAGAAAGTTGTGGTGAAAGAGTACAGCAGGGTTCGCCAACACCCCTGCCGGAGCCTCTTGGAGCTATAGGTGTTTTCGCTCAATAAACACTCACAACACCCGGTCTGGGAATCGAAACCGCGATACTATGACTGTGAGTCCGCTGCCCTAACCACTGAGCCATTGTGCCTCCATACACACGCATACATACATGCATACATACATACATACATACGTACATACATACATACATAAATTAAAACAACCATCAAGTTAAAACACAATAGGCCAGATATCATTGTGGGGGATCACAATGAAAAGATGTGTTCTGTTGTAGAAACCAGCTTTCCTCTGGACACCAATGTGGTTAGGAAAATACAAGAGAAAGAGGGCATCTATGGACCATTACGAAGGAGATTGCAAATCCAATACCCAAGATACACTTTCAGCTTCTTACCATTATTATGCGAGCAACAAGATAACCTGTGGCTGAACTTGGAATCTTGGGGAGAGAATGCAAATCCTTAATTCAAACACTACAAAGGATCACAATATCTGGGACTATAAAAATCTGCAAGACCTTCTTCACATTTAAAGGATGGTAGTGAAATCAAGATACTTTCTTTCACAACCTTGTTACCAAGTGGATGGTTGGTCGAAATTTACTCTAAATTAAAAAACAGAAAAGGAGGATATACATACATACATGGTGGAAGACAACTTATGGCCAAGAATGACCATTATCTAAACTCAATAAGTTCATGCAATTTTCTGTGAGTTCAAACACTTTCCAAGCATGAATTTGTTTTGCATGGATAAAGTGTTGCATAATACTGACCCCACTTTTTGCACCATCAGCTATAAAATCCATTATACAACAGAGGTTGAAATGATCAGAAACCAACTTCACTTCAGGTTCTTTTCATACAAGTTGACTTTCTCCTAGAAAGAAGATCTAATAAGCACTAAGGATCCTTTGCTCCCTGTGGTTCACATGCTAATTAACCCATGGCTGGGACTTTAACAGGTTTTACTACCCTGGGTCAGAGCAGACATGTGAACAATAATTACTAAGAGATGGTTCCACATGCCTCAAAATCTAGGAACTTCTGGGCCAGGACCATATTACTGGATGCAGTTTAAAGTCATATGCAGGACATAGGACATAGACATATAGATGTGTGAAGCAGTGACTGAAAGATTGAAAGATAAACTTAAGACCAGTCCAAATATCTTGAGGAGTATTTTTTTAACCTCTTAAGGCTTTCCAATGCTGTTTGTCAGGAGAAAAAGTTGTTGCTTAAGACAAAATGTGTGTTAAAACACCATAGTTACCTCAGAGCAGTCTCTATGGGACTGATGAATGCATTTCAAAGTTGTTAGTTCTCTTCAGCAGTAGATACCAAGGTTAGGAAACAAAGTTTTCTAGTTGGCTCAGACTTGCCTGATCTTAAGTTTGTACATACGTACATACATACATACATACATACATACATATGTATGTACATACATGCGTGTATGTACCTAGATTCATATGTATACATAAATGCAGTGGGAATGAATTTGAGTAATGGTTGACCAAATTAATATCACAACTTACCTAAATGTATGGATGAAATAACCCCACCCTCCATTCTTATAAACACAATGCTACACTAGTTACCAATATCACTGTGATACCACTTGACCATTGTATACTGATTAATGTAAGATAAATAACAACTTCGGCCTCTCAATAAGTATTGCTCACTGTGGGATGAAAATGTAAGAAACATACGCTTATCTACACAAGTGATCCTAACACTGGCATTAATACTTTCAATAGGCTATCTGTTATTTCATTAACCATTCATACGAAAAACACTCATCTACTATGTTTGTATTTATGTATGTATTCATGACTCTACAAGTGCTACAAGAATATCAGTCAGACCTAGTGAACCCCACCACAGAATCTGTGACTCCTCACCAAGTGGTATCATATCACTATGCACTTTTAGGTATTGAATTTAATTCACTGTGTGAACGTATGTGTGCTAAACTATGCACGTGCGTATGCTTATATCTGTGTGTAAGTTTGCATGAGCAAGTGTATGTGCACCAGACAACGTTGGTGAGGGCTTCTGTATATCCATATCCACTAAATGTTATATCTAATACTTTTTTTTACTCTATTCTGTCTTTGTTTCTTTTAGCATCTGATATTTGTTATTGATCTTCTGTAATAATGAGGCTGTATCCTTTAATTTGCTGTTTTTATATAAACATACCAAGGAGAAATCTTGCGGAACAGATATTATTCTAACAAGATACATCTTGTCACCTGAGGAGACACATCTACACCAACGGATACACCTAAACAAGCTGTTCAATATCCCACCTGTGGGGAATCAATGCTAGATAGGTCGAAACAATTGTAGTGAACAATAAACATTTTCATATCTTCCATCTTAGTCTCTCTCATTAATCAAATATATATGTATTTATATATACTCACATATATAGTTATATAAGTACACATATATATGTTTGTGTGTGTGTATAAATATATATATATATATATATATATATATATATATATATATATACATATGTGTGTATACACATACATACATATATATATGTGTGTATGTATATATATATATATATATATATATATATATATATATACACATATATATATATATGTTAGGAAGGGCATTGACGTTAGGAAGGGCATCCAGCTGTAGAAACCATACCAAATCAGATTGGAGCCAGGTGCAGCCTTCTGGCTTGCCAGTCTTCAGTCAAACCGTCCAACCCATGCTAGCATGGAAAGCAGACGTTAAATGATGATGATGATGATGATGATGATGATGATATATATATACATATATATATATATATATATATATATATATATATATATATATGTATGTATGTATGTATATATATGTATATATATATATATATATATATATATATATATATATATATATATATATATATATATATATATATATGTATGTATGTATGTGTGTGTATATTTGTGTAAATGCATGCCAATAGAGAAATCAAGACAAAATATTACTTGTTTAGGTTTTCTCAGTATATTTGGTAACACAGTGCAGCAACAGTTAAAAAACTTGCACAGCCTGTATATAGAACATCATAAACTCCATCATATTCTCCATATCTGCTATGTATTTATTTAGTACATCAATATGCTACTTAGTACACCAATAATTGATTTATTGGTATAGCTAGTAGCAAAATACCTATTCAGGCAAATTAGATTTACCAATTTATAGATGTTCTTATTTGTAATGACTATATAAATAACTATATATATATATATATATATATATATATATATATATATATATATATATATATATTTCTGGGTAAAGCGGTGTACAATGTCCTTTGGTAAAAGATTTAAATAGGAGTGAAACTGTTCAGTCCAAGCAGGAATATACCAACAAACAGTGAATATAGCAATGCCTGACCCGACAAGAAGCTACAGAGTGACTCAAGGGCTGAAAGTTTCGTCCATTAACACTTTATCAAAAAGTTTGGTAAATGCCAATACATGAAACTCTCAACCCTTGAATCACCTTGTAACACCTACCGATTATTAATAAAGATTGTATATGTGTGTGTGCATGTGTGTGTATATTCCATTGTCATCATCATTTGAGATGTATGTCCTATGCTGAAGTAGTTTAACTGGATCCAATGAGTCCAAAGTTTGCATCAACCTCTAATGTTTTAGCATGGTTTCTACAGCTGAACACCCTTCCTAATGCCAACTATTTTACAGTGTGTACTGGATATTTTCTTTTTTTTTTTTGTAGCAACAACAGTGGTGATGCAAGACTAAATGACTGGATATACAGTAGAGAGAGAGAGAGAGAGAGAGGAGGGAGAGAGAGAGTGAGAGAGAGAATTTTATGCTAAGAGATGAGAGATTAAAGTATGAAAGAAGAGGTTGGAACAAAAGACGTTTCTGCTGAAGAGGAGATACATGGCTACTCAGATTAAAGAAGACAGCATGAGAGTGATGCGCATATATATATATATATATATATATATATATATATATATATATACATATATATATATTTTATTTATTTATTTTTTTAAAGTTTCAGCTTACAGCTGCAGCCATGCTGATGCACCACCATGTATATGTATATACATATTATATATATATATATATATATATATATATATATATATATATATATATATATATATAAAATATATATATATATATATATATATATATATATATATATATATAAAATATATATATATATATATATAAAATATATATATATACATATATATATATATATATATAAAATATATAAAGTTGTAGTATATTGTCAACTTAATGTGTCAATCCCAATAAGGGAACACACTACTGCCGTTTAGCCCTAGGAAGCTGGACCGCTTCCTGTCGGCCTTCACACAATTACTGTGTCCTTAAGTTTGCGAAGGGGAGACAAGCTCCCCCACCCAGCCTAGCCAGCATTCAGGGACATGTTTCTGAGTCTTTGCTCGTCATCAGCCTGAAGTAGCTTGCCAGCTGGATAGAGAAGCCTGTTTCGCCTTCGCAAAATTGTGTCAAGGCCGACAGGAAGCGGTCCAGCTTCCTAGGGCTAAACGGTAGTAGTGTGTTCCCTTATTGGGATTGTCACATTAAGTTGACAATATACTACAACTTTATCGCTCCACTACTGCTTAAATCTCTCTGAGATATTTAGAAATATTATATTTCTAATAAAATATATAGTTTTAGGGAAAATAACCAAGTTTCAAGAACTCATCGATGAAAATCCACTATCACATATAGAAAAATTAACAATTAAAAGCACAATAAATGAGTATAATATAAAGTAAAGTAAATATCATAAGATAAATATAATAAAAAGATTACACGTGTTTCATAACTAATTTTCAAATAGAAAGGAAATTTAAATCGATTAAAATCAATTGAAATTATAGAAAATAAATTCTATTCAAAAATATAGCTAATTGTCAGATCGTAAGTAGAACAAAAATTAGATATATATATCTCAACCAACAATAAATACCAAATGAATTAATATGAAATACTTATTTTATAAAGATAGAAACATTATTAAAAATATCAAAATATCAAGATAACCATTCAATAATCCTCCCTTCATCCATTATAATAACATGTATATTATATACAAAAAACATCTTACATAAATTATCATTGTTTTAAATTATCATTGTTTTAAGAAGCATTGTGTACAATATATTGTATAAAGGATCGTGGGTAAGGCCAAGACAATGGGAAGTAAATGCAAGGTAAGTCACAAGAAAACAAATATATGAATTAATATAGGCTTACCTTGTATTCAATATTTCGAGGTTATGACCCCATTTTCAAGAAATTGACGAATGTTGCCGATGTGCATGTGTGTGTACATGTGTGGAGTGGACATACACAGAAAGGTGTTACGATAGCAACCAGCTAGCTTCCTATAACTCCCTTCTATTGTTGATCTTAGGTTTCTTTTGCTGTATGAGGATGGCCTCAGTGATTCTAAGGTTGCCCCTGTTCTGCTGTGTTGCATTGATGTGCACTCCCAAGTCTGGCACATGCTTCCTAAAGCTATCACATTTTGACGACAGAACTACTGTAGCAATACAACACACAGTCCATAGGGCAGGACATGGCATACAGATAGTGCACACCGGCCCTTTCCTGAGAAAAGCTCTGTCCAAGAGCAACATCTCTCACTACTCTGAGGAGTGCACATTGTCAAACTGCCCCATCAGTGACTCTGAGTTGTGCCAGAGGACCTGTGTTGTATATGAGATCATCTGTGGAAACTGTGGCACATCCTACATCGCCAAACAATTCCTCAGATACTTAATTCTGAATGGCTACCCACCATCTTGAGCTAAACAACGATACCTGAAGAACATCAAGGCCAATAAACCCTGGAAGAACCATCATACTTCCAAGTCCGGCACGTGCTACCTAAGGCTACC
>NC_142934.1:55454537-55502037 GCF_046866305.1 Octopus bimaculoides | reverse complement strand
GCAGTAGGACTGAATCTAGAACCATGTGGTTGGGAAGTAAACTTCTTACTACACAGCCACACCTGAAAAGCAAATTTCATTTGGTCATTATTGATTATTGCTGGATGAAAACCTCACCATGCTGTGATTGACTTATCTATGTTGGTTGTAGTTGGTCTACTTGTTCTCGCCAACCATATGAGGGTTAGATGGATGTGGAGGGATTAGCCATGGCCTAGTGGGACCTACAAGGAATATGAGCTCCAAACTCAAAAAAGTCACAACTAGATATCACATATTATCTCGTCTTAATACTTAAACACTTCTGCTTACCTACAGGCCAGGACTCATACTTTATTTTTGTCAACCCTGGAAGGATGACAAAAATGACTCAGGAGTGCAAAGTATTCTATTCAGAGTTCTAATGAGTAGCAATTTACCACCCAATTCAGTAGCAGTAGTATACCATCATCGATTCTTCCGTAAAAGGAATTGTTTATTGAAGAGTTCAGATTCTAATCACAAAATCTAAGTGAATTGATTCAAGTTCTTCTCAGAATAAAACACATTGTGGTAAATGTAGGGAGGCACGGTGAATTTTCAAGGAAATGGGGAGAGTATGAAAATATCAAAGGCTATGTAAAACCAAATATTATTTACAATGTAAACAATATTTGCTCTGTAAATCTGTAAATACACATGTAGAAACAAATTTTAAAAAACAATTTTAAGTTGTAATGGTGTATAAGAGCAATAGTAAATGAGTTAGTTTGAAAATCATGATTATTAAGATAATAAAAAAAACCCATTTAAGTGACTAAGGAGTACTTAATTACAGCATTAATTAGATCTAATGAGGTATAAGATTCTACAGATATTTGGAGGAACACACATATATATTATGTATACGATAATACAAACAAGCTGGAAGTGAATACTTCATAAGAATATATGTGTATATATTTGTGATGAGTATGTGAGGGAAAATGTGTCTACATATAACTACAAATGTATAAATATATATATTCACTCACATGCATAAATTTGTGTGAAGTGTATATATATATATGTAAATGATTTTATATATAAATAATATATATATGTGTGTGTGGGTATATATATATATATATATATATATATATATGTATGTATGTAAATATGAATACGTATATATGTATGCATATAAACATACATATATATAAATGCAAATATGAATTTAAATGCAAGCATAAAAATAAATTTGCATATAAATATCACTATGTATATATTATTATGTATATATAAATATGTTTTTGTGTATAATATATATATAGACATAGTGGAGGCACAATGGCCAGCGGTTAGGGTAGCAGACTTATGGTCATAGGATCGCGGTTTCAGTTCCCAGACTGGACGTTGTGAGTGTTTATTGAGCGAAAGCGCCTAAAGCTCCAGCAGGGGATGGTGGAAAACCCTGCTGTACTCTTTCTCTCACTCTTTCTTCCTGTTTGTTGTGCCTATATTTCAAAGGGCCAGCCTTGTCACACTAAATCTCTCTAAGAATTACATTAAGGGTATATGGAGATTTCTATGATGGACCGGTGTAATGTCCAGGTGAGGAATTTGTATGCCATGGAAATTGGGAAATTGACCCTTATGAGTCGGCCTAACTTGTGAAGGTAACCTAACCTTTTTAAACTTTTTGTTACCTTATTTCTCTTGAGATGCTCTGTGTTTCTTTCATTTAATTTCAAATATAACAAAGAATTTTGTAAAATAACTTTGTAATCATTAAGTTCATGTTAGGAACATAAATTGTGATTAAGGTTTGGTGGAAGATTTTAATTCAAAACTTTTGAAAACAAGACATTTGTACTACAGAGGCAGAGGTGGTTTCAGCTGGATTGGTATCAAAAGGGTTAAACCTACCCACAAGGCATTGGTCGGCCTGGGACTATAGTAGAAGACACTTTCCTAGGGTGTTGTACAGTGGGATGGAACCTGGAGCCATGCAGTTGGGAAGCAAACTCCTAACTACATAGCCAAGCTTACACCTAAACCAAACAAATGAGTAAAGTCTTCCTTTACTAGCTTGCATGGAGGTTTCTCTCATAGTACAAGGCAAAGTCTACCAGCAGTGTTTGGTGTTATGTCAAGATTGAATCGGATTAGCAAGCTTGTGTATTAAACAGCTCACAAGTAATTGCATTTGTTGTATATGTGAACTGCTGAGAAAGAAGTCATTTGGAATTTGTTGAGGGAGTTGAGACGAGATTTATGAAATGATTATGCTAATACGAATGTATGTGTATACTTAAGTATGTGTGTATATGGATTTATTTATAAATACATATACATATGGTGAAGGAGTGGCTGTGTGATAAGTAGCTTGCTTACCAACCACATGGTTCTGGGTTCAGTCCCTTGGGCAAGTGTCTTCTACTATAGCCTTGGGCTGACCAAAGCGTTGTGAGTGGATTTGGGAGATGGAAACTGAAAGAAGCCTGTTGTATATATATATATATATATATATATGTATATTTGTGTGTCTGTGTTTGTCCTCCCACCATTGCTTGACAACAGATGTTGATGTGTTTACGCCCCCGTAGCTTAGAAGTTTGGCAAAAGAGACCAATAGGATAAGTACTAGGCTTACAAAGAATAAGTCCTGGGGGCAATTTGTGCTCCAGCATGGCCACAGTCAAATGACTGAAATAAAAGAATATGCATATATAAGATATATATATACAATATGCACACACATATATATAATATACACACATAAAAACATCTTTACATATACATGTGTATATACATCTATATACATATTCATATATATATATATATATATATAAATTTATTTTTGCGTTTCTATTTAAATTCATGCTTACATATATATACACACATACATAAATATCATTTATATGCAAATTTATATACATATGCATGTGTTTATAAATAAACACATCTTCTCACACATACATACTCATCTCAAACATATATGCATGCATATTCTTATGAAGTATTCACTTCCAATGTATATCTGTGTTCCAATGTATATCTGTGTATGTTTACAGATATGTGTGTGTATGAAAATATTGGGTCAACCCATAAATAATGTTTTATTTTATGCTTCTTTTATTTTTCAAAATTAAGATAAACAAAGTCCTTTTTTATCTAAAATGTACTCGCCTTCATTTTCTGCAATGCTCTTCCATCTATCTGGTAGACTTGCAAGGTTCCTCTTCCAAAATTTACTTGTCTGTGATAAAAAATATTCCTCCAGTACTGTTCTGACCTCGTCTACAGAATTCATATTTTTTCCATCCAAATGATTTTGAAGACTGTGGAATAATCAGATGGCGCAATGCCAGGCGTATATGATGGGCGGGGCATTGTTTCCCATTCAAACTGCTCCATCCTCGCTGTATGTGGCCGAGTATTATCCTGATGGAAGAACACTTTTCGTCTTGAAACCAGAGACAGTCATATTCCTTCCAAAGCTGCTCGCAGTAGGTCTCCTGTTATAATTTGGTTTAGGTTTAAAAATTCAAAGTGGACTGAACCTTTCATATCCCACCAAACAGATAACAACACCTTATGTGTGTGAAGACCTTCTTTAGCCTGGTGTGCTGGTGTTTCTCCTTTCCCTACTCACTGTCTTTGGTGCTAGACATTTTTGTAGAGAACCCATTTCTCATTACCAATCACTGTTTGGTCCAAAAAAGGTGACTTTGTGAGACATGACAGCAAAGAAGAGCACACATTCACTCTCTGCACGTGGTTAGACTCAAAAAGTTTGTGAGGAACCCATTGACCCAATTTTCTGACTTTTCTGATGGCATGCAGATGTCAATGAAAGGTTGAATGACCAAATCCAAACTTCTCTGCTAGTTCCTCAACAGTTATGATGGGATTTTGTTCCACCAGGGTTTGCAGGACATCCTCATTGAGCTCTAGAGATCTTCCAGGATGAGGTTCGTTTTCTAGGCTGTTGTTTCCAGCTCGGAATTTCTAGAATCACCGTTGACACGAGCTTATGCTTATTGTCTTATCCCCATATACTGCATTAATATTCCTTGCACTTTCTGTTCCGTTGTTGCCTTTATCAAACTCATAAAACAGAATATGCTCCTTTGTCACTTCCATTATAGCTTCGAAAAAATAACAGTTAAATTTGAGCCGCACTCTTCAAAACTTGCACTAAGTATAAGGACAAAGTAAAATTACTACCTGCTTTTATAGCAAGTTGATGCAGGTAGTTTATCCTGTTCCCCTCCGACTTTTAGTTTATGCAATTGAAAATAACCACATTATTTATGAGATGATCCAATATACATATATACACACACACACACACACATATATATATATATATATATATATATATATATATTTTATTATATGTATTTATTTTCTCCTAGTTAATAATTAACTCGGACAAAATAAATTGGTGAATAGATACTAGGGTAGCAAAGATCACAAAACGACTGTGGTGTAACTCCTGTTTATGAGGTAGAAACTCCATGTAATTTTGGGTACTTGAGTAAATATAAATTTAGTAAATGGAGTAAAACGCATATTTTAACTGAATACTTTTATTTCCATCATATGTTTTGAAGATTACAAATTATACCTTCCATAGGAATAGTGTGTTCAGAAAATAAGACCTAGTATTATTTTTCAGGATGATTTTAATATAAGACCTTCCCTTAAAATAAGCCCTAATTGAGAGCAGTAGACAGACAAAAGAAATAAGTAGCCTCTTCATATTGATTGAAACTGCTTTGTTGCGGTGTATACACTGTTCAAAATATCTTTTTGCCGGCTAAAATAGCGACATCACAAAATCTATCCTAGTGTTTCTTTTGTAACTCAAATATTAACAAGCTATACATTAATCAACAGCCCATGTTTGGAGCTTCAAATGTGTCACGTAACATTTTCATCAGTGGTCAGTACTGGACAGTAGATGCAAAAAACAAAAAAGTACACATTTTCTTTCAGGGCAAAATCTCTCAGAAAATATGATGAAATTGAATGGCAAATCATTTGTCATGTCATTTTCACCCCAGTACAAGATGAATGCAAGAAGAAAGAGTTATTCCATTGAGTACAAGAAAGGAATTGTGGAGGAATCACAGGGAAAGAATCTTATTGTTTTCTGCAAAGAAAAGGAATTTAGATCTGAATGGTTTGAAAATGGTGAGTAGACTACAGTAAACTCAGTCAACAAGTGGACAAGGGAAATGCAAAGAAATGCAAGTGTGGATCAGGTCAGCAACCACTATTTTCTGAGCTGGAAGATGTCATCTGTGAATAAGTTGCTGACAGGAGAGCAAAGGCTTTGGTTGTTCGCAAGACTGATATTCAAGCATTTGTCCTTGCAAATGCACCAGTTTGATATATTTCCATAAGAATGCAAAGCATCACAACACTGGCTGGATAGTTTCCTTCAGTGACATGACCTTTCTCTGAGAAGGTCGACAACACTGTTCAAACTGGAAGATATGGAGACTATTAAACGTGCAGTTGCATTTAAGTCCTTTGTTGATGGGACAGACTTTTCTAAATACCGTCTCTCCAACATTATTGCTACAGATGTCACTGCAGTGTTCATGAGTCAAGAATTTCAATCAACAATTGATCAAAGGGGTGCGTCATCAATCTACATTTCCTCTTCTGGTTATGAAAGTGCACAAGTTACATGTATTTTGGCAATTCGTATTAATGGAAGTAACGCCCCCAGCTCTAATCATCACTAAAAGTAGGAAGGATAAAATTAAATGCATTTCAGGCATTTGTGTTCTGGAAACTGAAAAGGCATGCACACAGGCAGTTTTAGGGAAGTGGATTGATTTCATGCTGCCACTTATTTTGTGAGGAGGTCAAAGAGGTTTGATAGTCTGGTTTTCAGCCAGCATGCAGCATGCAAAAGACACGGAGAACTTCCTTGCAGAAAGAATAGATTCCCACAAGAATGACTGCCTATCTTCAGATTCTTGACATTGCAATAAATAAACAATTCCAGGACCAGTTATGCATGGAAATCAATGACTACACTGAAAACAGAATTGTGAGAAATCAGCATGGGAATTTTGTGAAACCCAGCCTGCAAGAGATCATGACTTGGGTGATAAATTCATGGAACAAAATTACTGACAGCTGTGTTGCCAATGCTCTACAAGCAGGCTACTTGTACAAGAACTTCTCATTCAATGAGACCTTTATTGCTCAACATGAGAGATAGGGAACGAAAATTCTGCAGGAAATGGAGTCACACAAAAATTCCACAGAAATTTTGGAATCTGGTGATTTGCAGAACAATGACATTTCAGAAGATGATGACATGACTGTTATTGAATAAATTGTTTTTATGGGTAAAAAAAAAACATGTAAATTGTCAAGTAAATGTTGATCGTTCTTCGTAATTTCTGTTTAATAAATTTCTGTCGTAATAAATTGTCAAGTAAATATAAATCATTTTTCATAATTTCTGTTTATTTAGTAATTTTGTAATGTTGTTTTCCGGTACATGAAAAATATATGAACTCCCCTGAAAATAAGCCCTAGTGCATCATTTCGGAGTGAAAATTAATATAAGGGAAAATACAGTATATATATATATATATATATATATATAATATACACACACACACACATGTACGTCATATATGTGTGTGTGTATTTTCATAATTCTTCTCACTTCACACACACATATATCTACCTCCCACTGTTAGACAACCAGTGTTTGTTTATGTTCCCATAACTTGGTGGTTTAGCAAAAGAGGCTGACGAAATAAGTAACAGGCTTAAAGAAAAACAAAAAAACATACTGAGTTCGATTTGCTAGACTAAAACTCTTCAAGTGGGACCGAGCCGGAAGCCACATGATTGGGAAGCAAGCTTCTTACCACACAGCCATGCCTGCATAAGTATGCAAATTTCTGTGCACATCTGGAGCAAAAAATTAGAAGTAACATTGAGAGTACATGACAATCTCACCATTCTGGATGGGATGTTAGTCTGTTGTTGCAGATTTAAATTCCAGCCGTTATTGGTACTCATTTTCATTTGAGTGGATTAGAACAATGGGAAAATGAAGTGTCTTGCTCAAGGATACAATGCACTACTTGAATTAGAAAGCAATCAGAACTGTAATCATTAGGCCATGCACCTGTTAGAGATAGTAACCAAATTGCTTCATGGTTGCAATTTTAATGTCTTAGAAAAAAAAAAAAACAAAGGATTACATTGGATAAAGTGGATTGATTGGATATGATTGACCAGACTATCAGACGCTGTTACATATCGCTAGTCACAATGCACTTTGCATTGATTTTGCCATCAAATGATGCCACCCCATTAGCTAGGCGAGCAAGCCAATACTTCCCCTTGATCGAAAGGGGACTGGAGCAACATAAAATAAAGTGCTTTGTGCATGAACACAACACACTGTCTTGTCTGCAAATCAAACCCACAGTCTAGCAATCCTAAAAATTAGGCCACATGCCTTCACTTTGGATAAAGTAGTCTTGGAAATAAAGTAAGAAAAAAGGGATGGTCATGGGTTGATTGCCATTAATTGTTGGCCAGATTAACCAAACAAAAGCATTAACAGAAACTCTAAAGTTTCTTAATATTGTTGTGTTGTTTATTTCAGAGTGACCTGAGGACAATCAGTGGAGTGTCAGACAAAAATGTCAGTGCAGCATTTAATTAAGTCTCTTTAGATTTTGAGTTTAAATCCTGTAAAAGATGCGTTTGATTTTGATCTATTCAGAGCTGAGAAAATAAAATAAAGTATGAGGGGCTGTAAAGTTCCTGGCTTTGGGTAAAACAAAATACAGGTGGATTAGTTAATAATGATTTTATTCAACACATTCCCCTCTCAGATCACACACTTATTGCAGCATCCCTCAGTTTTTCTAAGCCCTGTAAAAGAACTTGGAAGGTTGGGCCTCCAAGTAAGTCTTTTATGATACCCTTAAAACCAGGAACTTTTCAGCACCCTAAGGAGAAAATAATCAAAAATTTTGTAAAATAATTTTATGATTAGATTATTGTCTGGAACATCAATTAATATGAAATTTCTATGGAAGGTTTGTAACGATGTCTGGCAACTGACTTGATATATACCACAAGATTATTCACCGTCTTTCCAACAACAACCTTGGGCGCCTTTTTGAATTCCATAAGTCTAACACTTGTGGACATGCTTACAAAATCAAAAAAATATAACACAGCACCCATGACTTTTGAAAATATTTTTTCATGCTCAGAATTGCTGAAGCATGGAATAAACTACCTACGTCAGTTCTTAGTTGTTGGGACACTACATCCTTCAAAACTTCCATGCTTCCTGAAATTTGCCAACAGTACACCTGATGCCGCCGACCCTCATTTCCTTTTCAAGACTATTTCATTGTTCACTTCCTGTGCATATTCTGTGCACTGTTCATGCAGCTTTGGTTACTTTTTCTGATGAGTTGTAATGCACCTGAGCACTGTATAAGTTCATCATTATTATTTCAAATAGCTTTAAAACAAAAAGGTTCTACCACAGAGTATTAGATAGTCTCATGCAGATTAGTATCAAAAGGGTTAACAAAATCCCACTTCTTTTCAAGTTTGTCATCATAAAAACCTCTGCCATGACAATCATGGACATAATCATTGCCCTATCAGCCTCACCCTCACTATCAATGCTGCAACTGCTGCCTCCACCAGCTACCATCCATCAGCAATGTCTTTATCTTTAATGGCATTATTATTATTGGCTTAATATCTATTTCTTTCCATGCAGCATCTGTTTCAGTTACATTCTGGCAGTAACACAATTAATAATAATAATAATAATAAACCCACCCCGCAAAAAGCAAATACAAACAAAACAAAATAAATTCTATCCCACATCAAACTAGGCCAAAGATCTTAATTACACAATGAGTAGGTGTGGTAACATTAACATGAATCCTATCGTATTTAATGAATTCCTTATTTTTATCAGTATATATAATTTCTATTTTTTTTAGAAATTTAATTGCTTTTTTTCTTATCACTGACTCAGAAGAAACAAGAAGCATGAGAAAACAAAGAATCATTAACCCACTTGAATGATTAAAAAAACCAGTTCCTGTGCAACAAAATCTGTGACCTAGTTTTGATTCCAATATGATATTAATTATCATCCTCATTATTATTTTTAATATCTCCTTTTCCATGCTTGTGTGGGTGAAACGAGTACAATGGATGCCCTTTCTAAAATGAACAACCTGTCTCCTAGTCTATTGAGTAACAAATAGGTATGTTTACTTGGAGAACTGGAAACAAATAAAACCTATCAGTGAGGCTATTGTTTACAACCAGTAAACTGGTGTGGAGATGAGTGAAATATGAATTCCGTAAGACAAACACAAACATAGAGATGCATGTGTATATGCACACACACATAATATATGAATGTATGTATGCATTCATATATACGTACATACACACACATATATATCATCATCATCATCTTTAATGTCCATTGTCCATGCTACCATGGGTTGGACAGTTTGACCGGGCTGGTACACTGGAAGGCTGCAGCAGAATCCAGTCTGATTTGGCATGGTTTTCTATGGCTGGATGCTCTTCCTAATGCCAACCACTCTGAGAGTGTAATGGGTGCTTTTATGTATCACCAGCATAAGTGCCATTTGTGTGACACCAGGGTGCTTTTATGTGCCAATTTGCACGACACCGATATCTGCCTTGAGTGCAATTTTGCTCGGCTTGACAGGTCTTCTTCTCAAGCACAACATAATGCCAAAGGTCTTGGTCATTGCTTTTGTGAGGCCCAGCACTTGAAAGGAACTCAACCACTTTACCTCTGTGAGGCCCAATGCTCAAAAGGTGTACTTTACGCACTACCAGCACGGGTGCACTTGGCTTGAAAGGTTCTCTCAACTACAACACATTGCCAAAGGTCTCGGTGACTAATCATTGCCTCTGTGAGGCTCAAAGTTTGAAGATCATGCTTCACCACCTCGCCCCATGTCTTCCTGGGTCTACCTCTACCACAGACTTCCTCCACAGTTACCATACCTGCACAGTCATCTCTCTTGCACACCACATCTGATGCCTCTTATGCCTACCTTTTCTCTCAAGATGCTTGACAAGGCATAAATAATGGTCATTGCATATTTCTTTATTATAACTGAATTTGACTTACAACTGTTTCCGGTAGTCATTATAGGTTTGTTCTTGATAGGTTTAGTTAATCAGCTCATTGATCGATTGAGAAAAACTGAAAAGCGTAGAAAATTAATGCTACTTTTATCAAAGTCATTTCCGGTTCAATAACGAACCTATGACTACTGGAAATAAATTTGCTACAATAAATAAATATGCAATGATCATTATTTAATCCTTGTCTTGTATATCACTCTGTATAAAAAAAAAAACCCCAGTATAACTGGAACACAACCATGGATTTACAATATAGAATGGTGATGAACTATAATCTTGGACCCTGCCACAAGAATATTCAGAGTTCTTTACTAATCTAAACAATATTGCCAGCTTGGTGTACTAACAGAGTGCTTATAAAGTATTTTGTCTGGATTGACAATCCTTCATTAATAACTATATGTGTATGTATGTGTGTGTGTGTGTGTGTGTTTGTTTGCAGGTATTTATATCTAGATACCATGGTTGTGAATGAGCACCACTCTCATGCAAGTGATGTTATTCATTTCCAGCCATTTGAGAAAAACATGTCTGGCCATGGGGAAATATTCTTTTCTACTCTAGGTACAAGGCCCAAAATTTTGGGGGAGGTGGCCAGTCAGTTAGATCGACATCGAAACGATGAAAGGCAAAGTTGACCATGGCAGAATTTTAACTCAGAATGTAAAGGCAGATGAAATACCACTAAGCATTTTGCCTGGCGTGCTAATGTTTTTGCTAGCTCACCGCCTTGGGGAAAGATTAACTTGCTTGCAAACAGGCGGGGCTTGGTGACAGGAAGGCTGTTTAGCCACAGAAAATCTGTCTAAAATAAACTCTATTGACCCATGCAAGCATGGAAAAGTAGACTTTTAAACAAAGCTGCTACTGATATGTATGCATATATCTATCTATCTAGCGATATATATATATAGGGAATAAATGATGGATTCTTCCTTTATGAGGTTTTTTCACGCTAACTACTTGATACATTTTTATAAAGATTTTATCCTATTCTTGAATTATATATATACATATATATATATATATATATATATATATATATATATATATATATATATACATATATAAATATATATACATATATAAATATATATATAAAATCGCCATGATAGATTGCTAGCCACTAAACCTTTTTCTATTTTCTCTCCCTGTTTATTTTTGTGTTCCTTTCTGTCGAAGAGCTTAGGCTTGAAACATAAAAGACTTTCTCATTTCCCGAGCATTAAACTAATACATCTGTTTGCTGTTTACACACGTCTTTGTCTTTTGTTTTTTTTTTGTAAATACTCACGATAAATATATATATATATATATATATATATATATATATATATAAATATATATATAAAAATATATATGGTGAAGCATGATCTTCGAATGCTGGGCCTCATGGAGGCAATGGCAAGTGACTGAAACCTTTGACAATATGCCATGCTTGAGAAGATCTGCCAAGCCAAGTGAAATTGTAGTTGTGTCCAATGCCAGTGGTGGGTGTTAGGAAAGGCATCCAGCTGTAGAAACCATGCCAAAACAGACATGGAGCCTCGGCAGCTCTCCAGCTCCCGTCAAACCATTTAACCCATGCCAGCATGGAAAACAGACATTAAACGATGATGATGATGACATATACATATATATATATATGTATATGTGTATGCAGAGACAGAGGGGGAGAGAGAGAGAGAAGGCAGACAGACAAACACACAAGAATTCTACAATACAATGAAATGCATATTATAAATGTTTATATATTTATTTATGTTTTTTTTATTTTTATTTTTATTTTTTACCAGTTCATAAAACCAAGCTTTGTTATTACCTTCCTTTCTCATTCACTTTCCTTACTGCTAATATTCAGCAGCAGATGCAAACAATTTCATGTATGACTTGGATAGTAAGAAGTACGATAATAAAAGAATAAAATGAAGAAATATCTATATCTCTTTCTGGTTTTACAAAATAGCAAGCCAAAAATAAAATTTTGGAAAATGAAAATAAACATGGCTCTACAAAAATCACAACATAATCTGACTCAACAGAGCCAGTCTCATAATTCAAATTTACATTATATGTATATTTTATAAAAATAAATATATATCTGTCTGTCTGTGATTGGTTGAGAGAGAGAGAGAGAGCACCACTTGCGTTATAACATTAGGTTACAGTCCTGGCTGAGAAGTTTAATAAGGACGGCCACAACGTGTACATTAAGACTGTTGCCAAGTACTCTGTACTTTTGACGCAGCGTTGTTTCAGGAGGAAAATCTACAAGAGAAACAAAATAAGTATATGTATAAAATGTATGTATATACAATAACTAAAACTTTAACCCTTTAGCATTCAGATTACTATATCAAATATTATGCTTATTTAATCACAGTTTTGAATTAATCATGCATTATCTCATAGCTTTGAGATTTTGATGATATGATTGCTAAATTTTAGAATGACCTTGAAGGATAGGTGTGACAGGCTGGATATGGCTGGTTTGAACATAAAACAGGTAGAATATCTGAACTGGATATGGCTGGCTTAAATGCTAGAGGATTATTGTTTTTTCTCTCTCCTCATTTGTCCTTTTCGTAGAAGACTGTAGGCTTAAAACACTAAAGACTTCTCTCAGTTTTTAACCAAATATACCCTGTTTATATTTTGTTTTTTTTACTTCATCTTCATTAGTTTTACTTTTGTTCTATACATATATTTAGAGTACAAAAATGAAAAATAAAAATACCCT
This sequence comes from Octopus bimaculoides, assembly GCF_046866305.1. Classification (NCBI taxonomy): domain Eukaryota; kingdom Metazoa; phylum Mollusca; class Cephalopoda; order Octopoda; family Octopodidae; genus Octopus; species Octopus bimaculoides. Next base: position 55,489,106 of record NC_142934.1, on the reverse strand, counting down.
TATATATATATATATATATATATATATATATATATATATATATAACTCCACTGTAGTTTTGTCTGAAGATCAGTGTGAAACTTGAATCATGAGGCAAACACTCAATTTCAGTTTTAATTAAATGCTATATATATATCATGTCATTAAGAATGAAATGTCCAATTCTGAACTGAAAGTTTATTTTATTTTATCTCAACAAAAAGCGATGCAGTTAATCAAAGTATGCACACAATTTTGCCATTTTATCGGTAGCTTATTTATGTTGGCAGCAAAAAATCCGGAGAGAAACAGGAAATGAAATTACAAAAGGCTATTTTTGCATCTTCTTCAGATTTGAAGTTTCTTCATTGCAAAAAGTTGTCTAATGTCTGGAAAACATGATAGTCAGTTGGTGCAAGGTTTGGTGAATATGGTAGATGATGAAATACTTCCAAGTTCAGTTCCTGTAACTTGAGTAGCATTCTTTGTGCACCATGTGGTCGAGCATTGTCTTGCAAGAGAATTGGCCTGTCTCGACCAATCTCAGTTTGCAAGTTCACTCATCATTTCATCCAGTTGGTTGATTCACTGTAATTGCCTTATCCGGTCTCATGAAGCTGTAGTGGATGACAACAGTGCTAGACCACCAGACACCTTTAGCCTTTTTTTGGTGAATATTCTTTTTGGGATTGTCTTGGCATTTCGTCTCTATCGAACCTCCATGCAGAATGCTTGCTATTGTTGAAAAGAACCTATTTTTCATCACACGTAACAGTACAATGCAAAAATAGTTCGCTTTTATGCCGTGACAACAAAAAACAGCAAGTTTCAAGACGACGTGTCATTTGATGCCAGTTCATTTTGTGTGGTACCCACTTGTCCAGCTTCTTTACCTTGCTGATTTGTTGCAGATGGTCCAATACAGTTGGAATCGAAACATCAAACCTTGCTGCTAACTCATGCGTAGTTTGAGATGTATCTGCTTCCACTACAGTTTCCAGCTCATCATTATCCACCTTGGTCTCAAGTTTACCACAGGGCTGGTTTTCAAAACTAAAGTCACCAGATAGGAACTTCTTGACATACAGTGCGCTTATTCGCCATATCTTCACCAAGCACATCATTGATGCTTCCATCTGTCTGGGATGCATTGGTTCCACGACGGAACTCATTCATAAACAACATAAATTTTTGATCTATGCATGGGTTCACAAAAATTGATTTACAAGAGAAAACTCACAATATAATCAGACACCATGAATTACATTTCGAAAAGTGATGATGTAACTCTTGAATGTGGTAAAACAAAGAATTGTCAGGACAAAACATTAGAGTTATTGACTGTCAAACTAGGTGCATAAGAAAATCAGACATTTCATTCTTAATGACCTGATATCATCCTCTAATTCCTTATGTACTTTGTACCTCTATATGTAAACCATGTTGGCAAAATAACATAGTCTGCCATGGACACCTGTGCTTTAGTTCTTTCTTTCTTTTTCTTTTCTTCCTTTTTTGTCACTTTTGCTATGAATTAAACTAATGAATTCAACGGGATACACCGTCTGCGAGTAGTTGGGTTCAGCATATTATCCTCCATTTTCTAATTGTTACACAAATTTTGGGTAAAACCTCCACTTTTACCCGCTCCCATTGATTGCACCTAGGATAGCACTAGTGTAGCAATAATTGGGTACCCTCCCAGCAGTATACTGGATACTATCCCTTAGTGGGTTGAACCCCCAACCCCTAACTCTCTCACATTATATATATATATATATAGGCGCAGGAGTGGCTGTGTGGTAAGTAGCTTGCTTACCAACCACATGGTTCCGGGTTCATTCCCACTGCGTGGCACCTTGGGCAAGTGTCTTCTGCTATAGCCTCGGGCCGACCAAAGCCTTGTGAGTGGATTTGGTAGACGGAAACTGAAAGAGGCCCGTCGTATATATATGTATATATATATGTGTGTGTGTGTGTGTGTGTGTGTGTGTGTTTGTCCCCCCAACATTGCTTGACAACCGATGGTGGTGTGTTTATGTCCCCGTAACTTAGCGGTTCGGCCAAAAAGAGATCGATAGAATAAGTACTAGGCTTACAAAGAATAAGTCCTGGGGTCGATTTGCTCGACTAAAGGCGGTGCTCCAGCATGGCCGCAGTCAAATGACTGAAACAAGTAAAAGAGTAAAAGAGTATATGTGTGTGTGTGTGTGTGTGTGTGTATGTGTGTGTGTGTGTGCGTGCGTGCGTGTGTGTGTGTGTGTGTGCGTGTATACATAAAACCCCATGTAATTTATGCACTTTTTTTTATCACAAAAACAAAAATAAACTTTAGTGGGTGCATAAATTACATGAGTACATCATTTCCAGAATTTAAAAAAACAATTTTTATTGAAAAATGAAGTACAAATGTAAACATTCACATTTGAAGTTGACTCATTTAATGTCAGAATAGGTTTTCACATAAAAAATATAACGAAGTTGACTTTTATTTATGCTGGACGGTATAATGCTTGCGTTTTCTGTATAAATTTACTACAACTATTAAATGGTTAACTACTTTTTGAAGTTTGACGTTCATGCAGGTAATCATGGTCTGGGCCATATTTTACATTGTTTGGAGTTTCTACTAATTGCAACGGAGCCCAGCAATTTTCCTTAAATAGATCAGTTTTTCTCCACTTAAGAAGTCTAGCGTGAGTTTACCTTCAGGAAGCTATTGTTCACTTTCTCCGTGTTAGGACAATGAAATTCGTCACCACCGACATCGCCACTACTAGCTCTTACTGTATCTAAGGCTGATGACAACATCATAATTCATCCTTGTGCATGTAAACTCACTAAGTGAATATGACTTAGTGTTCCTACAGAAACCTTCATTTACCTCACACAATGTTTAATGTCGTTTGACATTCATGTTGAATTATGCAGCAATCTTATGTTCTCTTCATAGAACACTTGTAATGTATATAATACCAGTTCTTTTGGTATAGTAGAGTTTTTGCTATTCTTGTTTATGTCTCCTCACAGACATGTATATTCCAACAAATCACTTCTTAAATTTCGCACTTCTCTTGTTCAATAAATCCTGAATTAAACTTGCAAAGCTGTTTATTTTCTCCTTTTGATTTTTAATGTTTATTTTAGTGGGCTACCAAACTATCAGTTTGGTCTCCTGGCTAAAACAGTAATGACAAATTTTTAAGCTTGCTTGACATTTTATAAGTGTGAAAGGGATTAAAATTTCGATACTCCATATCAAAGGTTCCGACAAGAACAGGCAGAAAATCAGAGCTTGAGACAAGAAGACACTTTCGACCAGTCAAAATTCTGTTTGCATAATCAGTTTGATTGGTCACCTTCCTCTGTCAGTTGAGTAAAGTGTCATTCAAGCTGATGTTTATCGGTAATTAAACTTATTTTGCAACACTTGTGCGTATTTATCAGCTTTGTTTTTGTTTATAAGAATTATCAACAATATTTCCTGTGGTTGTGATTTGAGAAGGCATATAGAAGTATGCTAAAGATTGGATATAATCTCTTGTAGGCAAGAAATGTAAAATAAAGTTTATTATAAACAGCACAAACACTTCATAATCTAATAGCTTTCAATGCGATACCTGTTAAACAGAAATTATTTTTATTTAATGAAGATTTAATAAAACCTAATCATAAGTAAGTGAAATTATGCTAAATACAACTAAACTGAAAACTTTTTCCCCCTGGTCATATCAGCAATTCTGAAAACTTTTAGGTGTGAATTTTACATGAGTAGAGGCTGTTTTTTTTTTAACAATATGGGTTTTTACAGTATTTATATCATCACCATCATTTAATGTCTGTTTTTCATGTGAACCAGAGGACTGTGCCATGCTCCAATGTCTGCCAAAGTAGACTTTGGAGCATGCTTTCTGCAGCCAGAAGCCTTTCCTAATACCAACCACTTTACAGTGTACTGTGTGCTTACATGCACACACATTTAAATATACACAAGCACGTATATATTCATACACACATGTATACATAACTATATATATCAAAGGGTGTTGAAAAGTTCCTGACTTTTTGGGTATTACGAAATGCCTGTTTGGAGGCTCAACCTTCTGAGTTCTTTTACAGGGCTTAGAAAAACTGAAGGACCACTGTGTAAGCGTGTGAATGTGAGAGGGGAATACGTTGAATAAAATCATAATTAACTGATTCTCCTGTATTTTCTTTTACTCAAAACCAGGAAGTTTGCAGCACCCCCTTGTACACACACACACACACACACACACACACATATATATGTACATACATGTGTATATATATATCTGTCTATCTATATATATCTACTAAATAAATATAAAAAGCACTGGTTCTAGTGCCATGTAAAAGGCACTGGTAATGGTACCACATAAAAAGAACTGGTGGTGGTGCCTTGTAAAAAGCATCCAGTACATTCTGTAAAGTAGTCGGTGCTAGGAAGGACATCCAGTTGTAGAAACCAAGCCAAAACAGACTATGGAACCTGGTGTAAAACCTGGCCATGCCAGCTCCTGTTAAGCTGTCCAATCCATGCCAGCATGAAAAACGGACATTAAATGACAACGATGACAATGATGATGCATGCATACATATATACAAACACATATATAAATATATACAAACATACATATATATGTATATAAACACATATACACATAGGTGCAGGAGTGGTTGTGTGGTAAATAGCTTGCTTACCAACTACATGGTTCTGGGTTCAGTCCCACTGCGTGGCACCTTGGGCAAATGTCTTCTACTATAGCCTCGGGCTGACCAAAGCCTTGTGAGTGGATTTGGTAGACGGAAACTGAAAGAAGCCTGTCGTATATATATGTATATGTATATATATATATATATATATATATATATATATATATATATATGTGTGTGTGTGTGTGTGTTTGTGTGTCTGTGTTTGTCCCCCTAACATCGCTTGACAACTGATGCTGGTGTGTCTACGTCCCCGTAACTTAGAGGTTCGGCAAAAAGAGACCGATAGAATAAGTACTAGGCTTACAAAGAATAAGTCCTGGGGTCGATTTGCTCGACTAAAGGCAGTGCTCCAGTATGGCCGCAGTCAAATGACTGAAACAAGTAAAAGAGAGTAAAAGAGAAAGAGCATATACATACACACACACACACACATGCACATCTATCATCATTGATAGATGTTCCCTTGTAAACAGATGTGCATGTTTGTGAATGAACCAAAGGAGTGAGGGTAATGTATATTCCTGCCATGGGAATGAAGACACATGACTGTTGATACACTAATGCCTGGCAACAGGACCCCCCTCCCCCGCTCCACATGCCAGACAAGCAAATACCCACATATTTACACACACTTTCTAAGTGTGCCCACCAACCATTAAAAGGTGGGTTGAAGATGAGGGGAAGATAGAATGATATCTCCAAGGCTTTAGTTATGTATGTATGTACTGTAAATACAAACATATGGGAGTCCTGAAATGGTGGGTGAGGTGATAAAAGGAAGAAGGAGCAGAAAAAAGGAAGAAGCAGGCAGAAAAGGGACAGTGTTACATATATACATACATAGACAGACAGACATACATATACACACACACACACATACATATATACTACTGCCATAACCTTCCTCTTTCTGGAATGTGTGCCTGTATGGTGGCTGTGGTGGTGATGGTAGAAGTGGAGGAGCATATATTGTTGTCTTTAAGTGAGGATGAGAAGCAAGCAAGGGAGGAGAAAGGGTATGACTTACAGGGGTGGCAGGAGTGGAAGAAGGTAAAGGAAGATATGGAATTGTTGAATGTCAAGAAGCGTGCCATTTCTCAGCCCTTGACAGCTGTGGCAACCCACCACAACCAAACACACACACAAACTCTAACAGTATTGTGAGGTTAATCAGGAGGCCCCTACACAAGTGGTGGTATAATCAGCTAGAAATAGTAGCCAACTCTTCCTTAAATAACACCCAAAGCAAAAAAAAAAGGAAAGGCACACTAATGTATTTGTTGATATCAGTGTTGTGTGGTAAGAGGTTTGCTTCCCAATCACATGGTTCTGGGTTCAGTCCCTTCATGGCACCTTGGGCAAGTATCTTCTGCTATACCCTCATGATAATCAAAACCTTGTGAGTAGATTTCATAGAAATAAACTGAAAGAAGCTCATCATATATATATATATATATATATATATATATATATATATATATATATATATATATATATATATATATATATACATGTATACAAACACAGGGACACATACACATGAGTGGCTGTGTGGTAAGTAGCTTGCTCACAAATCACATGGTTCCGGGTTCAGTTCTACTGTATGGCACCTTGGGCAAGTGTCTTCTACTATAGCCTCGGGCCGACCAAAGCCTTGAGTGGATTTGGCAGAGAGAAACTGAAAGAAGCCTGTCATATATATATATATATATATATATATATATATATATATATGTATGTATGTGTGTGTATATGTTTGTGTGTCTGTGTTTGTCTCCCCAACATCGCTTGACAACTGATGTTGGTGCGTTTACGTCTCTATAACTTAGCGGTTCGGCAAAAGAGGTCGATAGGATAAGTACTAGGCTTACAAAGAATAAGTCTTGGGGTCAATTTGCTTGACCAAAGGCAGTGCTCCAGTATGGCTGCAGTCAAATGACTGAAACAAGTAAAAGAATATACATACACATACATTATATATATAAACATGCATGTACATTATATATATAGACACACACACACACACACACATTATATAAATATAATAGCTCTATATTCGAGCATACATTTAAAGCCTATTCACAGTATTCAGCTATCTGATGTCATCAACAGGATTTACTTAAGGAATTCCTTTGTGTCTGTAGAACTTATAAAAATTTGAAAGAAAGAAATGAAATTCACAAGACTCTTTATTCACTATAATTGTTTCGACCCATCGTACACTGGTACATCACAGGTGGAATGCTGTACAAAGAGTTGTGGTGCATCATAGGTGCAGATGTATCCCTTCAGCTGTCTATCACAAAGGAGGTTGTCTTTTTATTTGCTGTTTTGCAAAATGGCAAATGTGTACATGTATTTCTCACCCACCACTACTCGAGAACTGGTGTTGGGTTGTTTACATCCTCATAATGAAGCAGTTTGGCAAAAGCGATTGATAGAATAAATACAAGACTTAAAAGATAGCACAGGCAGGGTTGGATTTATAGGGGGTCAAAGAGGGCAATTGCCACGGACATCCACAGTTAAAGGACCCTCCTACTATGAAGGTTATGTAGCACTCAGTATAGGGGGTCCCATCTCTTAGCAATCTTGCATGCAGGGGGTTTCTCTCAATAAATGAAAATATTGTAAAAAATGTAATGGACTCTCTTTTTTGATAAATAACCAGTTTTAACTACATAAGTGACATCAATTTATTCAATTAAAAAACACTTTGCTACCCATTCTCAAAGCATCTATAATTCCCATGGGAATTGGTGTTTGTGTTTGAGTATGTGTGTGTGAGATAGAAGGATAAAGAGATTGATAGAAAGAAGTTATTTATTGTCTCTAGTTTAGATTTCTTATTTCAATGCATGACTGAGCAGTGACCTTAAGTTGATTACTGGCCATTAAAGATATTCATGTGCACACACACACACACACACACACACACACACACACACACACACACACACATACGCATACACATATATTGCCATTGTAAACTTCTTTATTTCAGTGAGGCATTGAAAACTGGTCTTATTTTATGAAAGAGCAAGTAGGTAATACTCTTTACTCTTTTACTTGTTTCAGTTATTTGATTGTGGCCATACTGGAGCACCGCCTTTTAGTCGAGCTAATTGACCCCAGGACTTATTTTTTGTAAGCCTAGTACTTATTCTATCGGTCTCTTTTGCCGAACCACTAAGTTACGGGGACGTAAACACACCACCATCGGTTGTCAAGTGATGTTGGGGGGACAAACACAGAAACACAAACATAGACACACACATATATATGCATACATATATACGACAGGCTTCTTTCAGTTTCCGTCTACCAAATCCACTCACAAGGCTTTGGTCGGTCCGAGGCTATAGTAGAAGGCACTTGCCCAAGATGCCATGCAGTGGGAATGAACCCTGAACCATGCGGTTGGTAAGCAAGCTACTTACCACACAGCCACTCCTGTGCCTGTAGTAAAATTTAAATTTTGAATTTAGTTTTGATTATAAAATCAGATCTCTCAATAGCTCAAAGCATTTCTTTCTTCAGCTTTAGAATTATTGCTTTTATGCTCACATGTATTCATTTAATTTAACCTTTTTCTCTTTTCATTATTTTTGTCACTGTTGTCCACTGGATTATGCATTGCATAATCTGTGTGAGGGAAGAGACAAACATTGAAAAGACATGGATTTTTAAACTTATGCATTGCATAATCCAATACAGTTACAAACAGATATGGTGCAAGCGTATCTCCTTTACTACCCCAGTTAATATTTGAAAGAATTCAGAGGACCAAAAATTGACTGAAAGAGGGAAAAGTTGCTGGCCCTGATGAAATTCCCCTTGAAGTTATCAAGAGATGTAATCAGGATGAAATAATACTGGATTTTGCAAATAAGCTCTTGCAGAACCAAGAAAGTCCAGATCAGAGGTCTGAGGTTAACTTGATACCAATCCCAAAGTCAGGAAACCCCGGCAATAGAACTAACTACAGAGGAATTGCACTGTCCAGCATCTTACTCAAAGTCATCAACTGAAAGATCCTCAACAGGATTCAACAGGTGCTTGATAGCCATGTAAGACCAAATCAAAATGGATTTAGACCAAGGAGAGCCACAACATCTCAGATCTTAGCCCTGAGGCATATCATAGGAGTTAAATCAAGATTGCTACCTGCCATTATAACCTTTGTGGGTTTTAGCCATGGGTTTGACAACACCCATCATTACAAAATATGGAAGATCCTTCAAGCATATGACATTCCAGAAGAACTAGTTCTTGTTATTGCAAAGACCTATGAGAAGACCAGAACTTGTATGTTGTCATCTGATGGAGAAATAGAATTCTTTCAGAATAGCTGTCCCATATATGTTGGAATTCCACAAATTTTGTCAGGATTTTCCCTCTTTTTCATGCATTCCAAAACAATGAAGGGAAGCTTTTTTAAAACAAAAGTTTAAAAATCCATGTCTTTTCAATGTTTGTCTCTTCCTTCACACAGACACATACATCATACCTTTGGAACAGCAACCACTAAAATGATATATTTTTCTTTTCTGTAATTTTCTGTCATTTTCTGTATTTTACATTCTGAAACATTTGTAACTCACGTTAAAAGAAAAAAATCCTTACTCCCTCATCCCTCCATTGTACTTTTCACAATGAAGGAAAAAGTCAAACACTGCAAGTGAATGCGTGAGAAAAAAAATTGAATTATGAAAAGTGTATTTATAAAGCAACATTTTCAGCCATTTATTTAAACTTTCTCTGCTATTAGGTTGTCAAGAAAGTTCTTACGGAATTTTAAATTTTGGTTTTAAATAATGTATTTTCAAATTAATTTTCATTAAATTACTTTGGCTTTATATATCATTTTAAAACCTGTTTTTCGCTCTATCTAATCGTGTTACTCTTTTTCTTTTTGAATAATTAGGCCATTTTTTTTCTGGAACGTTGAATACAACATGAACAAAAAGCAAATTCGCACAATTTTCTTATTCCAGTTCAAGCTAGGCTGAAAAGTTGCTGAAACAGCTCGCGATATGAACGATGTGTTTGGCCCAGGAACCACTAATGAACGTACAGCAAAATGGTGGTTCAAGAAATTCCATAGCGGTAGTGAGAGTCTTGAAGATGATAAGCGTAGTGGTCAGCCATCAGATGCTGACAACAATCAACTAAGATCCTTAGTAGAAGCCAGTCCATGCCCAACTGTTCGAGAGCTTGCTTCTGAATTAGACGTAATGTATACAACAATATCCAACCACTTGAAAGAGATTGGAAAAACAAAAATACTTGCGAAATGGGTGCCGCACGAATTGAACAACAACCAAAAAAAAAACGCCGTTTTGAAGTGTCAGCTTCCCTTCTTTCACGCAACAAGAATAACCTGTTTCTCGACCGGATTGTGACTTGAGATGAAAAGTAGATTCTTTATGACAACTGGCAATGCTCAGCTCAGTGGTTGGATGCTGACGAAGCTCCATGGCACTTCCGGAAGCCAAAGCTGCACCAAAAGAAGGTCATGGTCACTATTTGGTCTGCGGCCCGTCTCATCCATCACAGCTTTTTGGATCCAGGCGAAATCATTACAGCGGAGAAGTACTGTCAGCAAATGGATGAAATGCATAAGAAACTCCGACAACAATAACCAGCATTGGTCAATAGAAAAGGACCAATTCTTCTTCAAAACCAAGCTTGGCCGCACGTCGCACAACTGACCCTGCAGAAGTTGAAGTTACCAACCCGGCTGAAACCAGCACTGGATCTGAGTACAAATGCCTTGTTTTCATAAGTTTTGAATTAAAATCTTCCACCAAACCTTAGTCACAATTTATATTCCTAACAGTAGCTAAATGATAACTGAGTTATTTTACTAAATTCTTTGTTATAGTTAAAGTAATTGAAAGAAACACAGAGCATCTCAAAATAAATACAGTAACGAAAGGGTTAACATTCAGATCACTCAGCCAAATGTGATGCCTATTTATTGACATTCCTTTGAATTAATCATTAATTATCTTGTAACTTTGGGAATTCAATGACATGATTGTTTATTTCTAGAATAACACTGTAAGGTAAGTGTGAGAGGCCAGATCGGGCCAGTTTCAGCATAAAACTGTTAGAATATTCTGGCTGGATATGGCTGGTAAAAGGTAAATCCTCTATGTATATATAGATTCTATCGTTGGTTCCTGATCGTATTGTTGTTTAGTCACAGGTTAGCCCTTAGCAGATCTATGACTGGATGTATTCCAGATGTGATCATCCCATTGTTTCTTTCTTTTTATGTGCAGGAAACCCAGGACTACATTTTTAAGTTGGTAGGATGTTATTTGAAGAAGATTTGGTTGCTGTTTCTACCAGACTAAGCAGCTAAGTAATGGCCTTCTTGTCGGCTTAAATAATGGTGTTGTCATCTATAGGGGTGGTGACAATGAAAGCAGTATGCTTCAGCAATACAGGAATGGAAATGATGTGGGCAATGGATATAGCAATCCTTATGATGATGACTAGTGATGATGATGATGGTTGTAGTGGTGATGATGATGGTGATGCTGATGGTGGTAGTGATTGAAATGGAAGTACTGAAGTTGGTGAGGGTAGTGGTGAGAGTAGTGATGGTAGTAGCTTATTTGTGCTAAAATGAAGAACTCCCAAAACATTCTTGTCCAGGCACTTCCTTCTCCACCTACACTTAGCATCTCTGTCTCCACCCCCCTCTCACTGCTACCATGTCTGGCCTCTGTCTTCATCCCACCACCAACAGAAATTCTCTGGTAGAAGGTTCCTTCCAGTCAAAAGGGTGGAGAAAGCAAAGAGGAACAAGGGAGGAGCAACATTCCAGGGTGGGGTGGGGGGTAAATAACACGAAACATGAGTGTGGTGGTGGTGTCAGACTGGTGTGGAATCAATCCCATTCTCACCTGCTGACTATTTCTTATCATTTCCATTCTATCTCTGAGGCTCAGAGTTTTAATGGCAAGTGATGATGATGATGATGATAATGATGATGACAATGAGGCTGATCATGACGTGTGTGTGTGTGTGTGTGTGTGTGTGTGTGTATGAGAGAGAGGTAGTAGGGAAGGAATGGAAAAAGGATGGAATTAGCATAAATGGAAAGGTGTAAGGAAATTCAGAATGACAGAGGGAGATAGGGGTGGGGGGATACCGCCTAAGGTGGATAGTGAATAAGAAGAGACAGATATATAGATAAAAAGATAAATAGACAGAGAGAGAAAGAGGATGCAATAAGACAGAAATACAGAAAGGAGAAAGAGAAATACACACACACACACACACATATATATATATATATATATATATATATATACACACACATGCACATACATATATATATTTTGTATATATATATATATATTTATATATGCACACAAACACACACACACACACATATATATATATATATATATATATATATATATATATATATAGAGAGAGAGAGAGAGAGAGAGAGAGAGAGGTCTGACAAATCTTGCTCAAAATACTCACCAAATGTGTGAGGGAAACATAACAGATTAGCAATCTCTCTTGGGGTAAAGAAACGTAGCTTTAGTTTCCGTACAACATTAAATTCCTCCTCGCTCCACTGCTTACGGTTTTTTAGCTGCTGTGTCTTCATTTTCAAGTCATAGGCATCTTTTACCGACTGAAGTTTTAGAAAAACAAATAATTATCATGTTGAATTCATTCAATGATTCACTGGTTTCTTTCTTGAAATTCATTCAAGCCATAACTGAGCGTGCAAAGGTAGTGTTCATGTTTGTAAGGTAGGTAGAAAGATATAATAGAATTCCTCCAATAAGTACTGACTATTGGTATTACTATGAGCCAATGAAGAAGTTCCTAAGAGATCATTTGACTGGCTAGAAGCAACAGCCAAATCTATCATATAACATACCCTTACAACATCTCAGATGTTAAGGGTATGTTGTTATCCCTGAGCTATGCACATTGCCGAGTAATGTAACTCCAAAGACCCATTGGAGGAACCTCATTTCATATGTACACACTATGCACTGGATAACTTGACTGTGGGTTTCTGACAGACTCCAAAGAGGTGGAGGGATAGAATACTGCACTAGCAGACAGCTGGCATTTATTTTCTTTTGTTACATTTATTCAAACATTTATTCAAACCCCGAAGAATCCCTCTCAACACATGGCTATGATGTTCCACCGCTACTCCTGCTCATGATCAGAGTTGCACTTATTGTCAACCATTAAAAAACATGCTCAAGTGGTTAAGGTCACTCATGCAACTGACCAGTAAATCTGTGGTATTGAGCAGAATATTTGGTATAATGATATTTCTGCTTCAGCAACTCAGTGCTGAATCTGTCTAAAATGTAATGGGAAATAGGTCAGTTTCAAAACACTAATGTCCATGTCACAAAAGCAAAGTTTGAAGGGAATAGTAGTCATTTCCTTTGATTTATAGATAAAAACAAATAGGAAATAACACTTAATTGACAAAATAAAAACCAAACATTTTTGTTACACCTCTGTTCCATTTTTAGAAATAATACATTTCAAAATCTCTCAGAGAGATCTATGCAGTAGTGATACGATGAAGTAGTTGTATGCTGTCAACTTAATGTGACAGTCCCCTGAAGGGAATAATACTACTGTTGGTTAGACCTAGGAAGCTACACCGCTTTGTGTTGGCCTTGACACATTTCCTGTGTCCTTATGTTTACAAGAGGTGCTTGTCTCCCCCTTGTAAACATAAGGACACAGGAAATGTGTCAAGGCCGACAGGAAGCGGTGCAGCTTCCTAGGTCTAACCAACAGTAGTATTATTCCCTTCAGGGGACTGTCACATTAAGTTGACAGCATACAACTACCTTTGTTCCATGTTTATATCTATTTCCATAAGTGCTTCTTTTTTAAAAACTTCAAAGTAACGACTGTGTAATACCAGTGTAACACCGAAAACCTTGTTGAAATAAACTTTGAATGACTCAGTGTTAAAGGAAGAGTTCTAGATGGAACCATTTCGAAAATACTTACTTGGCCATCTGTGGACATTTGAATAATGGAACCAGAACCTTCAATATAGTGACCATACCTAATAGAAACAAATAGACGATCATGATGATTATAATAATAATAATAATAATAATAATAATAATAATAATAATAATAACAATTTCTTTTATTTGCTACCAGGGCAAAGGATGAGGTGGGACAGTACAAAGACAGACATCAAATGTGGTGGGTTTACGCATAATGAAATGAAAGGAAAAATATATATGTATAAATGTATAGAAAATATAGACAGTATACAATAAGATATTGAAGAGAAGCATATGTAGTATACCATAGTAAAAATATAATAAAATTAAATATAAAAAAAAAATAATGATAATGGTAATAATAATAATAATAATAATAATAATCCTTTCTACTTCCAATGAGCTAACAATTCTGCAAGCTTGCCGCCAAATAATAATGATAATAATAATAATAATAATAATAATAATAATAATAATAATAGTGGTGGTGGTGGTGGTGGTGGTGATGATGATGATGATGATGATGATGATATAACTGACATGAGTATTCCCTGTGATCATAATATAGCGGCGAAAGAATTTGACAAGATCAGTAAATATAAAGACTTCCTAATAGAAATTGAAAAAATGTGGCACCTCAAGGTGACTACTGTACCAGTGATTGTAGGATCTCTAGGAATGATAAAAAAAGGTACTGAAACCTATTTGAAAATGATACCAGGCTTACCATCCCTACAAGAAGTGCAAGAAATCGTGTTAACTGGAACGACTTATGTACTGAGAAGAGCATTATCGCTGTGAAAACAACATCCATTCATGATTTTTTTTTTTTTTTTAAATACATATTTTACCCGTGAATTTGCGAGTGTAAACTGGGAATGCATACAACGAGTTTCTCTGCCCTAGGTGTGCGGAAAACACTCGGCGAGAAATGGAAGAAAATTTGAAGAAAGAAGAAAAAGAAACAACATAATAATAATAATAAAAATAATAATATTAATAATGATAACAGAATGTAAAACTTTACCTTTTTGTGAAGCAGACACTCTTACGTAAATGAGGACAGACAATATCTAAAATTACAAACAAAGAAAAGTACTTTTCTGGCACTAAAAACTGGTCATAATATTCTTTTGATTGATTAGTTTCTAAGAAATCATTAAGTGCCTTGCAGTTAGGGTAAGAAATACCATTTTCAAACTCTTCTTGGTGTAGGATTGTACTATATTTGTTATAATAGTCCAAAAAATCTCTAATTTCTTCTTTTTCAGTTTTACAAGTCTGTAAGCAGTTGATGTCTTTGTCTTGTGACAGGCAAGTGGTTTCACCACAGTCTTCAGAAGGTTCTATGTGATGTAGCCATTGTTTAGAGCAAGCTGGTAACTCTTCCTGCACCTGAAATGAAACAAAGAATTCATGAAAACTTCATTTTCTTAACACTTTAGCATTTATACTGGCCATATCTAACCAAAATAATCTACCTGTTTTATCTTTAAACCAACCAGATCTGACCTATCACACTCACCCTACAATATCATTCTGAATGTAAACAATCATGTCATTGAAATCTCAAAGCTATAAGGTAATGCATGACTAATTCAAATCAATGTGAATAAATAAGCATTACATTTTACAGAAAAATCTTAATGCTAAAGGGTTAAAAATGTCATTTACAGACCACAGTTAAATGGGTTATTGACTAAATGAAGGCAGCCATTTTATGCCTGCTTCCCCTGCTGGCATGGGTTAGACTGTTCATCATGGTCTGAGTCATCTCTCATTGGGAGCTATAGCTCCCAAAGACCAGATACTCACATGTCATTTGACGTGATTTCAATGGTTAATCGACCACCCCGTTTAACTGCACCATCTAACAGAACCCATTTAGCTGCAAGCAAAGAGGAGGGAGAAGAAAACAGTCAATTATATCGATACCAGTACTTGACTGCCATATATCTTACACCCACCCTCCATACCAAATAACAAAAGGCAAGGTCAACATCAGTGAGTATTGAACTCAGACCGTTAAGGGTTATAACTAAATAGTACAAGGCATTTTTAGCTGATGCTATAATGAGTCTGTTAATCACCAGCCTTAATCAAAGAATATTGATGCCAATGTTCAAAAGAAGAGTGAAAAGCTTTCAAAAGAAAATTATACTTACTTCATCTGTTAAATCGAAATAAAACTTTCCTGGATGTTTTTTTGCTATGAGATAATATCGTGCTCGACTATTTGGGATACCAAACTGTAGTGGGGTGAATATGAACTCCTGCAGAACAGAAAGATTGAGAGGAGAGTGGATCATTTACATCATCATCATCATCATTCAGTCTTTTAAATCCAAGTTTTGTCCAGGTGGCTGGATCTATCTCAATCTCATAGCAACCGAGGTAGGCAGGTGCCGCCAACCCCAACCTTTGGGCTAGCTGGTGCCTATTCTCTCCTTTGCTATCATGAGGCTTTTTTGGAGCTGGATTTCCTATGAGGAGCATGCCCTTTCTTACCCCCAACCAAGTTTCTAGACATGAGTGGTCCCAGGACCAAAGCCTCTATCAAGATTTTTAAGAAATGTGGTAGAAAACTAGCCCAGGAAAGCAGGGATTGCTACTTCCTGAGACCCTTTTGGAGCCCCCCCCCCACCACCTACCTATAGTTGGAATTTACAAAAATACAAAAGACGAAGACAGGTGTGTAAACAACAAACAGGTGTATTAGTTTAACGCTCGAGAAGGTAAGAAAGTCTTTTATGTTTCAAGCCCACACTCTTCAACAGAAAGCAACATGAGGAAATAAACAGAGAGAGAATAAAAAAAGCTTTAATGGCTAGCGGTCAATCATGGCGATGGCCGGACAGAGGTAGTCAGACAGGAGAGCTAGGAAGAAGGGGAGATAATAAAGTAGTGGTAATCCCAAAATGAAGGTGTGCGTACGTGTGTATGTGAGAGCATATATATGCATGTAGATAGGGGCTGGTGACCTTGATGTGTGGGTGTGTGGATGATGGTATGGGTGCTGGGAAGTGGTCAGTGCTAGTGTGTGCAGAGTGGTGTGATGTGGTGTGGGTGGTGGTGTGGTGCTGGGAAGTGGTCAGTGCTAGTGTGTGCAGGGTGGTGCAATGTAGTGTGATGGTGTAGTGTGGTGGTGTGGTGTGGTGTGGTGATGTGTGGTGTGTTGGTGTAGTGATGTGTGATATGCTGTGTTGTGGTGTGTGGTGTGGTGTGGTGTGGTGCAGTGTGGCATGATGTGGTGTGGTATATAATCAAATGAATAATAGCAGACAATGGATAATTGTCAGCTCATTACAGCTGTTTCTTATGCGAGAACACTACTTCATTGCAAAAAACCATAATCATCAGATGAAACATAGTTTCAAAAACAAAAACAAAAATATCCCAAGAATACAGCAGGGATGTGGCTGAAGTCTGTCAAGGCTTATTGCGCTAAATACCCAGAGGGTTGTTGTTCTCTGCGTACACAACTGGGATATCCTATTTGATACTTAGCAACCGTAGGCAGTGACCACAGGTTTATCTAACCCTACCTGGTGCATATCTCTTCAAGTACCCAATTCTATCTGAATCCTTAATATTATTATTATTGAGTAAGAGAGCAGTGCATGCCATCAAAGTGACACTGGGGTAAAATACACGAAGCCCAATATACCCATCATGACTACCTGTCTGATAAGGTACACCAGGCACATGCATCACAACCATATGTGCGCAACATGGTGATCTCATATCTATTATAATAATTATTATTATTATGATTATTATTATATATCTTTTTATCTTTTACTTTTTACTTGTTTCGGTGATTAGACTGTAAGAATTTTTAGTCAAATGAATCAACCCCAGTCCTCATCTTATTCTATTGGCCTCTTTTGCTGAACCTCTAAGTTATGAGGATGTAAACACACCAACACCAGTTGTCAAGTTGTGTATGTGTGTGTTTTGTTGACATCCCATAACAGCTGTAAATGAGAGTCAACATCATACAAACAGGGTTGTTTGTTCCCAATCTTCCATGATAAACATGTCTGGTTATAGGGAAATATTACCTTGCTTGAAAAGGGATGAGGGTTGGTGACAGAAAAGGGCCATAAAATGTCTATTTCTGGAACCTCTGTCCAACCCAAGCAAGCATAGAAAAGTGGACATTATGCTGCTGTTGCTGCTGATGACATCAAGTTAATGAGATGCTTAACGATTTTTGAGACATACCCACATGAGATTGGTCTTTGGTTCTACAATACACACTTCCGATCACAATCTCTTGCTTAACTCTTTAGCACCTGAACAGGCCATATCCAGCCTAAATATCCTGCCTGTTTTATATTCAAAATTCAAAAAGGCAGGATCCAGCCTCTCACACCTACCCTACAATTATTCTAAAAATACACAATCACATCAAAATCTCAAAGCTATGATGTAATACATGATTAATTCAAAACCATGTGAATAAATAAACATTACATTTGAAAGAATAATCTGAATGCTAAAGAGTTTAAGATGATAACGTTGGATCAGAGGGGGATCTGTTCATTATTACTAGCAACTTGAGTGACCACACACAGAGGCTGCATTGCTGACTTGCGATGAAAGTTGCTATTGTTTCAGGTTAATTTATGCTCAAAGTAAACAGCTTAATAAAATCAAAGGTATTTTTACTAAATTCATTATTTTCAAAATTAATTGAAACAAAGGCAGTGTGGTAACAAAAGGGTGAGGTTATAACCACTTCTAGCAAAAGTGTATTGCTCAGCATTGCTTATAGGGTTATGGTACTTATCTATATCTAGATAAATGAAGAATTTTAACAGTTAAGAGTCTTGGCCAAGTAGGGACATGGCATAATACGGCATGGGCGGTAAGATGTTAACTATGGACTCTTTGATTGACAGTTTAGCACCATACAGATTGATTTGGTAGCTTGTGGCTTTCAAAAGATGCAGTCAATCTTCAAGAAAAAGGAATGAAGATGTATATATATAATAATAATAATAATAATAATAATAATAATAATATTAGGGATAAAAATCCAAATTTACAGGTAAAAACTCAATTAAATTCAATCTATTAAAAATTAAAATTAAATTAAGTTTCACAGTATAAAATATATATATATAGTTTTAGGGAAAAGAAACAATGTTTATGAACTCATCGATGAAAATCCACTAACATATAGAAAAATTAATAAGTAAAAGCATAATAAATAAGTATAATATAATACAAAGTAAATATCATAAGATAATGATATATATATGTATACATATATATATAAAGGGTAAAGACCCCTTTTAGTCATGAATAACCATGGGATTGCACCTAGATAATTCCCCATTGAGGCACAAATCCGAGCAAGGTGATTTATGGAAGACCAACAGCCGTCCATACATACCAGCATCCTCACTCCACATCACTGATGTTATCCAAGGGAAAGGCAAAGGGTGACACAGCTTGGCACCAGTGATGCTGCAACTCATTTCTACAGCTGAGTGAAGTGAACTAGAGCAATGTGAAAGAAAGTGTCTTGCTTAAGAACACAACACAACACGGTCTAGGAATCGAATATATATATACACACACATATATATAATACAAATGATATATGAGCATATGCATGTATACATACATATATGTACATACCTACATCTACAGGTATATATAGATGCATATCTGGGTACAGGACGTCAAACAACGTGGACAAAAAAGGAACGGGAACATAAATAAAGCACAAAAAAACGGACTTTTTTTGCCGATAACAGAATAAACACATAGGAAACCAGACAAGCCAGTTATGGAACTTTTCCTTCATCAACTGCCTAAGAGGTGGCAACTAAATTTTTGTTGCATGTTAATATGCTATGATCAAACTTAATATCAATGTTATGTATTCAAGTCTCAGACTGTTGTAACTTTAATAAACATTTTTTTCTGTCAAATGACTTTGTGGACACCTTGAGGAGTAGATGGACAACCAACAACTGAAGAAGGGTCGTTTTTTATGTTACTTGTCCTGTTTTTCATTTGTTTCTTTCGTTGTTTATGTATTCAACTCTTTGGTTTTCGTATTTCTTGTTGTTTACAGTTTGTGATGTTTTGTACCCATATATGCATATATATTTGTGTATGTGTGTTCATATATATATATATACATATTATTTATATTATTATATATTTATATATATATATAAGTAAAGAAGGAAAAAAAAAACACCATAAAGATATATTCTTTGTTGAAAATTGCCAGTGACTAAAATTATAAAAAAATTGATCAAATATTATCATAGAAAATAAACAAAAACAACAATAATAACAACAACAGCAATAAATTATTATTACAATTATTATTATTATCATCATCATCATTATTATTATTATTATTATTACTATTATTATTATTATTATTACTATTATTATTATCATTATTATTATTATTATTATCATTATCAATGTTGTTGAAACAAGAGCTCACCTGATATTTGTAATTACAGGCCTTGAGAGTCTTCAGAAAAAGGTGTCTTGTCTCTGACACTTCAAACCCTTTGACATTTTCCAGCAGAATGAACGAGGGTGGACACTTCATCCTGGAATAGGTGAAGGATTAATATTAACGACAAAGAAAGTTGGCATCTGAGAGAAAGAGTTCTAATTAAGGTTTGCACCAGTGGATCAGACAGATTCCTTTGGCAATTATTAGAATTAAAAAGAAGAAAAAAAAAAAAGATTATTTTTTTAATCGTACAAGAAATTGCATCAGATGAGAGAGAAATAGCCATGAATGTGGTGACGAAGGAAGAGAATAAATAACAGAAGTATTAACAATAGCAACAGCTGTAGTAGTAGTAGTAGTAGTAGTAGCAGCAGCAGCAGCAGTTGTAGTAGTGGTGGTGGTGGTGGTGTTAGTAGTAGTGGTGGTGATGATGTTAGTAGTAGTGTGGTGGTGTTATTTGTAGTAGTGGTGGTGATGGCATTAGTAGTAGTGGTGGGGTCATTGGCATTAGTAGCAGTAGTAGTGGTAGTAGCAGTGGTGGTGGTTATAGCGTTAGTAGTAGTAGTAGCAGTGGTGGTAATGGTGTTGGTAGTAGTAGTAGTAGTAACTGAGCAGAAACATTGTTCTACTTGTGGTGTGTTCAATGTAGCAGCTAAGAGTTATGAAGTTTACAACTTTTAAGACAACAATCATATTCATAAATCACATTAACCCTCAGTAGCTTATTCATTAGTTTAATCCCATGAGTGACAGAAGCATATTTGTTACATTATCTTCAGCATATATGTAGGTGTCTGTCTGCCTGCTTCTCTCTAGACCAGTAATTCTCAACCAGGGTCCATATGGGTCTATGTAAGACTTTTGGGGGTTCACATAACAAAAAAAATAAATTGGGGATCCATAAGAGCATTTTAAAGGTCCCTGAAAAAAAAAAATCATGCTTTAGATGTATCTATTGGTATGGATTGCAAGAAACAGCTAGGCTTCATTCTCTAACATTTTACATGGTTTAACTTACACAAGCGAACATGTGTAAAACAAAATCGAAATTTTGAAAGAAGTGTCTATAAAACTAGCATTTAAACTTTGTATGGCTGTGGAGGTCCACCAGAATAAAATAGTAATCAAAGGGGTTCATAGATAGAAAAAGTAGTGGAGAACTCCTGCTCTAGATGGTATAAGCTTCACCATTCGTGCTAAAAAAATCTTGTTCAAAATCTTCAAAGTCAACATGGAGCTTGAAGTTCATGGAGAAGACAGACTCGAGCATTCATGCAGACTGGGTTATACAGTATACAATCTTCCAATGACACTGAAAAACTTTGACGTTCCATTAAGGTGGAACTTAATGATAAGGCAGAGTTTTCACAAAGGGATCAAACTAACACACCATGACAAAAGGCTGTATGTGTTGTGTCCCTTGGAGAACAGCACTTGCTGTACAGTAGTTACTGGAGTGAAGTAAACCCATTGCTTATTTCCCAAACAGGCAGAGATCAGAAATCAGATAACTTCATATTCTGGGTACTGTATGTTTTGAGTGTTTCATGTTTGTATAGTACATTAAATTTATTCCCCTATTTCAATGATATTGCAGTCTACTTTCTTTCTCATACACGTGCTTAATCTTATTATGTATATAGGTGCAGGTGTGGCTGTGTAGTAAGAAGTTTGCTTCCCAACCACATGGTTTTTGGGTTCAGTCCTCCCGCATGACATCTTGGGCAAGTGTCTTTCACCATATTCCAGGCTGACCAAAGCCTTGTGGGTTGATTTGGTAGACAGACACTGAAAGAAGCCTGTCGTGTGTATACACAAACGCACACACACATATATATGTAAATATCTATGTATGTGTGTCTTTCTGTTTGTGTTTGTCCACCCTCTCCCATGCCACTTGGCAACAGGTGTTGGTGTGTTTATGTCCCTGTAACTTAGCAGTTCAGCAAAGAGACTGATAGAATAAGTACCAGGCTAAAAGAAAAAGAAAATCATAAGTACTGGGGTTGATTTGTTTGACTAAAAATTCTTCAATGCGGTGCCCCAGCATGGTCGCAGTCTAATGACAGAAACAGGGAAAAAGATAAAAGGTTTATATATTTCATCATATTGAACCATCGTTTTTTCTCTCTCCGCATTTTTTATCGCTCTCTCTCCATTTTTTTCCCTCTCAATCCTTTCTGTCAAAGGGCATATGCTCGAAGCATCAAAGATTTTTCCATTCTTCCTAAGTGTCAAACTAATATGCTTGTTTGTTGTTCCTACATTTGTCTTTATCCTTTGTCTTCTGTAAAATTGAACCATGTATGTATGTGTGTGTGTGTGTGTGTGTGTGTGTGTGTGTGCACGCGCATGTGAAGGGGTGTGGCCCAGTGGTTAGGTTATTGCATTCATGATTACTTGATCATGGGTTTAATTTCCAGACTAGGCAATACAATGTGCTCTCGAGCAAAACACTTCATTTCACATTGCTGCAGTCCGCCTTTTGATCAGGGAGGAATGTTGATCCCCTCACTTAGCCAACGCGGTGGCATCATGCAAAGACCAGAACAAAGCATTGTGACTGGTGATGTGTAACAATATCTGACAGTCAGGTCTTTCACATGATGTATATATATAACAAAGATGTATTTGCATAGCAAGTGTTTTGATCGGCAATCACTTACTGAAACTAAAGCAGTTGCAGCTGGAAGATGTAACACACAAAAACAGATGAAACACACAAAAACTGTCAACTTCACTTAAACATCTATTTGTAACACTGTGTCAAAATTTTCTTCGTTCAAAACTGTGACCAGTTCACTGACAAAAGATACAGCAAAATGTTTTACTAGTGAACAAGGTTGCAGTTTTGAACAATGAAAAGTCTGACACTAAATTACAAATGGGTGTTTAACTGAAGTTAATTGTTTCTGTATGTTTCTGAATTGCTAACTTGTGTCTTCCATACTACAATCGCTAAACATACACACACACATATATATATACACACACATACAGAAGTTGAGGAGTTTAGGTCAAGTTAACCCAAGCTAATAGGTATGCAGTCTGAGTGGTCCAAATTGACAAGCCATTAGAATCCCAGTTCAAACAGGGGCTGGAGCAGAAGCTGTAGTAGCACAAATGTCCAGGTGGGAGAGAACTGGCAATCAGTATCTTACCTTTGAGTCCCTAGAAGTAAGTTGAATAAGAGCAAAACAATTAATCAAGGCAGGACTATGGCATTTAAATTTGTTTAGTTTAATTTAAGAGAGTTAATGCTAAAGCAATGTAGGTAGAATTAATAGATATAGTCTCTTACAGCTGCTTCTGGGATATCCCAGGTACTGGATTATCCTATTGATCCAAGGTTCCATATACTGGGTATTCCGCCATCGGAGAAATATAAGAAATATAAGCAGGAAATTATAGGCAGGAACATTTGTTGTAGAAAAATGCGTAGCACAGCAGAAAGTTCATGGCTTTGTTATTGATTATTGTGTTTTGGAAGATAGGGGGGGGGGTATTCAGACCCACATGAAAGGGTTCTTCCTAATGTACATTCCTAGGTAAGTCTATTGTTCAAAATAAAGGTTGAGTAATGTATCCAGTGGAGAGAAGCAAAAAAATAGTGCTAAGCAGTTTGGAAGTCCATGTGACGTGTGTGTGTGTGTGTGTGTGTGTGTTTAGTACAGGGGTCACCAAATTATGGCCAGTGGGCCGGATCTGTCCTGCAAGGTTATTTCATCCAGCCTGCCACTGCACTGTACCTTTTGTGTAAATACCTGTAATGGGAGTTCATTTGCCTCTGGTATGGCATCAGTTCTTGGAACAACTTATGTCTGTGAGCAAACATTTTCAAAAATGAAGTATGTGAAGTCAACACATCAAACGAGGTTGACTGATGAACATTTGAAAGTAATTCTCTCGGTTGTATGCAGCAATTCCAAAGCAAATACTGATTATATCTGAAAAGCTAGACACCAGTTCCACAAGTCTCACTAACCTCTTTTGCTGCTCAGTTTGTAAGATCTGGATATGTGCACACTGCATGTGATTTGACTATTTTATTGTTAATGTTGCCTTCTTTGATAACTTTTTGGTTGTCTTTATTTTTTGTGTATTCACTGTGTTGTATTGAACAAAATGGGTATATGGACCATGCTTGTCAATCACTCAGTTATTTGGCCCACCATGAAAAGTTTGGTGACCCTTGGTTTAGGAAAACAAAAGAACTTAATATTTCACTTCATATAAATATTTCTTTTTCTTATCTTTAAACAAGCAGAAAGTTACAAAAGTGACCCAAATGTCAAAAGCACAAAACTTTCTGCCAATTAAAAAACAATAATAATAATAACATATATATATTCATATATGTGAGTGTGTGTGTGTGTATGTGTGTGCTGTTAGTCTATGAATCTTTTATTGTAGATGCAAAGGGCTTATTTCTTAATGGCCTCTGCAAATTATCGCCTATAAACAACAAGACTAATGAAATGACTATAATTGGGCTCTATGAATGCCTTTTCAAGTGTCTCTTATCTGCTTCAATGAATGCCTCAACAAAAGTAAATGCTTTATCCAGCAATGCAGCTTTGGAAACATATTAATGATGAGTGATTTCAACTTAACCTGTATTGATTGGTTCATAAATTGATTGACACTAGACATTTGCATATCAATCCCAAATCAAACAGAAGTAAAAATATTCTTTTCTATTCTTGGCACAAGGCCTGAAATTTTGGGGGGAGGGGGCCAGTTGATTAGATCAACCTCAGTATGCAACTGGTACTTAATTTATCGACCCTGAAAGGATAAAAGACAAAGTCGACTATGGCAGAATTTGAACTCAGAATGTAAAGACAGACGAAATACCGCTAAGCATTTTGCCTGGCGTGCTAACATTTCTGCTAGCTTGCTGCCTTCAGAAGTAAAAATATTGTTTAACTTCATGGGTGACTTTTTTTCTTCCCTATCTCAGCTATAGGCATGGCTGTGTGGAAAGAAGTTTGCTTCCCAACAACATGGTTTCAGGTTCAGTCCCACCGTGTCATATCTTGGGCAAGTGTCTTATACTATAACCCTGGGAAGCCAAAGCCTTTTGAGTGAATTTGGTAGACAGAAAACTGAAAGAAGCCTATTGTGTATGTGTATATATAATATATCTATGTGTGTATGTGTTTATCCCCCACCGACTCTTGACAACCAGTGTTGGTTTGCTTACATTCTTGTAACTTAGTGGTTCGGCAAAAAGAGACTGATAGAATAAGTACCAGTCTTAAAAGATAAGTACTGGATCAATTTGTTCAACTAAGCCCTTCAAGGCAGTATCCCAGCATGGCCACAGTCCAATCAGAGAGACAAGTAAAAAATAAACCATAAAAGGAATGGCTGTGTGGTAAGTAGCTTGCTTACCAACCACTTGGTTCTGGGTTCAGTCCCACTGCGTGGCATCTTGGGCAAATGTCTTCTACTATAGCCTTGAGCCAACCAAAACCTTGTGAGTGGATTTGGTAGACGGAAACTGAAAAAGAAGCCCGTCACATATATGTATATGTATATATATATATATATGTGTGTGTGTGTGTGTGTGTATGTATGTATGTATGTATGTGTGTATATGTTTGTGTGTCTGTGTTTGTCCCTCCAACATTGCTTGACAACCGATGGTGGTGTGTTTACGTTCCCGTAACTTAGCGGTTCGGCAAAAGACCCCAATAGAATAAGTACTAGGCTTACAAAGAATAAGTCCTGGGGTCGATTTGCTTGACTAAAGGCGGTGCTCCAGAATGGCCGCAGTCAAATGACCGAAACAAGTAAAAGAGCAAAGAGTATATATGTATGTGTATATGTTTATTCCTCACCACAGCTTGACAACTGGTGTTAGTTCGTTTATGTCCCCATAACTTAGAAGTTCAGCAAAAAAGACCAGTAGATTAAATATCAGACATAAAAGGATAAGTACTGGGGTTGATTCATTTAGCTAAAAAAATTTTCAAGGCTGTACCCCAGCATGGCCAGAACCCAATGGCTAAAACAAATAAAGATAAGAGATGATGTTGAGTGAATGGGACACAACAAAAGTGATGCAGACCCAGTATTAAGCAACCATAAGATACCAGTTTTAGAAATTCTCTTCTCATACCATGCTATGGTTTCTTTGCAATTTTAGCTTTCAACACTCAAGATTTAAGCCTAACACTCCATCCAGCTCACTCATGTGACACTGTGGATGTACAGAAAGCAAACTGGAGTATAAATAAGCATGACGTATCACTTGTCAACTGGTCTTTCACACTCACTTCCCCACTTTCGGAAGCATCTTGGCAGATATCTGAAGATACATTTGCCAGCAACATATGCTCAAACCACAACCCATTTTACAACAAAAATAGATGCAGGAGAGAGGGTGAAAGAGAGAGAGAGAGAGACTCGTTTAGAAAATGAAAAGTAAACAAAAATTTTAGAAAAAAATCGACAAATCAAGCTGATAAAGACATTGCCAACAGCAACAAGTTTGGCAGAAAACAGAACACTTCAATCAAAAAATTATCATATCCAGAACAGTATGATGTCTATTATTAAGAATCAAAAGCCTACCAAGGTAGACTAGGCCATCAAGAGAAAATTAGACATCATCTCAAAATATTCTACTCTTTTGCCAAAAAGCAGAGAGCAGATGTTTTATCCATTGGTCCAATGATTGAAAGAGTACAATGTTTTTTCATAATGATGTCAAAGAAATGGGGGGAGATTCTGTAGAAGCAACAGTGCCCCCTTTTTAACTGGTCCCAGTGCAGCTGATTTAAATGATTTTCAGGAGAAATAAGTAAGTAGTCTCGAGATCTAGGACTCATAGAACTGGTTGCTTGGTTTCGATGGCGAATGAGTGACCGACATCAGTCATAACACTCTCCACTCTGAAAAGGAAGTTAGTCCAGTGCAGCATTACTCATATAACTGAGTGGACTGGAGCAATGTGAAATGAAGTATTTTGTGCTAGAACACAGATGCACTCCCCACCGAAACCACAATCTTGTAAGTACAACACCCTAACCACTAAACTACAGTATTAATAAATCATCAAGGTTGACATTTCATGGCTTCTGCAGAGAAGGGGTGGAACCCCCAAAAGTTGTGAAACCAGACAGCTATGTTAGCAACAACAACACACACACACACACATATGCATACAAGGGGGTACCCAAAAGAAACCAGAATTTTGCCATATTATTTCATTCACTTAGTTTTACATGTTTACACTTTTGTCACCTTCAAAGTATTCTCCGTTTGAAGCAATGCATCAGTCCAGATGCATTTTCGACTGTTCAAAGCAGTGCTGGAACTCTTGCAAAGTGATACCTTTTAATGCTTCTGTCATTTTTTTTCTTCACGTCTTCCATATCTGCAAAACGTTTTCCTTTAAGGACTATTTTTCATTCGGGAGAACAAAAAAAAGTTGCAAGGAGCAAGATGGGGTGAATAGAGAGGGTGGGTAAATGGGATCATGACATTTTTTGGTCAAAAACTGTCTCACACTCAAGGCAGTGTTGCAGGTGCTTTGTCGTGATGGAACCACCACTCTCTACCTTGCCACAAGTTGGGGCGTTTTCATCTCACCGTGTCTCGCAAATGCTTCAGAACTTCCAAGTAAAATGTCTGGTTAACAGTTTGACCAGGGGGAACAAATTCTGTGTGGACAATCCCTTTCGTATCGATGAAACAATTCAGCACCACATGGCAGTATGACCTCACTCGATGCCACTGGTCAGCAGACTGATGCCTGATGGTCACATCAAGTGGCTTCTAGCAGTGGAAGTTATTTGTTTACTGCTCACAAGGGGCTATATGCAGAGGGGACAAACAAGGACAGACAAATGGATTAAGTTGATTATATCGACCCCAGTGCATAACTGGTACTTATTTAATTGACCCCGAAAGGATGAAAGGCAAAGTCGACCTCGGCGGAATTTGAACTCAGAACGTAACGGCAGACGAAATACTGCTAAGCATTTTGCCTGGCGTGCTAACGTTTCTGCCAGCTCACCACCTTCTAGCAGTGGAAGTCTGAACTACAACTGGCTTGCCCCACAAAGAATGTTTTTGGTTACTTTTGGGTACCCAAAGTATATTATTACTGCTCTATACTCAGCTAACACTTTGTTCTGAAACATACATATATTGAGTGCTACACCAGATTATTAGTCTCACAATGTCTGAGCAAAATACACACACACACACAATAAATACACATACACACACATACATACATGCATACATACATACATACATACACACACATATATAAGAAGAAAAATGCAGTTATAAAACCCAGTAAAAAGAAAAGCATAACTTACTTTTGAAGGCAATCAAGAAAATGTAAAAAAGATCTAGTTCGGCTGTCCTTAGTGTCAAGTCTTTTGCCAACCCTTGTAAATGGTTGGCACGGCGGACTCATAAGAACCACGTTAAAGTCTAAATGATCTAACCAATCAGCAGTCAAACCCTGCAAATAAAGAAATAGAAAATTTTAAAGATGTCATAATTCTTTGTCCTATAATTTGTTTACAGCCAAAATTTCTGGCTATTGCAGTAGGTGACTACAATACAAGAAAAGAGAAACATTTTAACCCTTCTGCATTCAGATTTTGTCTGTCAAATGTAATTTGAATTAATCATGAGTTATTTTGTAGCTTCAAGATTTTGATGATGTAATTGTAGTTGTGTCCAGCAATGGTGGCATATACAAGGCATCTGTGCTGGTGACATGCAAACGGTACCTGATACACTCTATGGAGTGGTTGGTGTAAAGAAAGGCATCCAACTGTAGCAACCAAACCAAAACAGACTGGAGCCTGGTGCTGTTCTCTGGCTTACTAGTTCCAGTTAAACTGTCTAACCCATGCCGGCATGGAAGACACATGCTGAATGATGATGATGATGATAAATGCTTATTTTTAGAATGATATTGTGGGGTTGGTATGAGAAGCCAGATCTGGTCAGTTTAAATGCCAAAGTGTTAAGGATGCTGTTAGTGTAATTGGGAAGAAAAGACTTTTGTGATAGTTTAAAATGTGGGGAGTGAAGCCTATATCCAAAAAATTTGATGGCTGCATAAACATTGACTGTGAAGGACCTGTGGAGAGCCTCCTCCTCCTGCTCCTCCACTTCTTTCAATGTTCATTTTCCATGCTGGCATGTGTTGGACGGTTTGACCAAAGCTGGGGAGCTGCACCAAGTTCCAGTCTGATTTGGTATTGTTTCTATGGCTAGATGCCCTTCCTAACACCAACCACTTTACATAGTGTGCTGGGTGCTGTCATGAGCATTTTTATGTAGTATTGGCACAAAAGTTATGAGGAGCTTTGGTTGACGGAGACTGAAGGAAGCCCATTACCATCATCATCATTATTATCTAATATTTGTCTTCCTTACTGGACTGCGCTGAGCTCCAATGTCTGCCTTGGTATGGTTTCTACATCTAGATGCCTTTCTTAATACCAGAGTGTACTGTGTTCTTTTTCAAGACATTGGCTCAAAGTGTGGTTGTCAAGTAACTTGCAAGACAAAGCGAGAGAGAGTGTGTATGCGCTGCATGCATGCATGTCCCCTTATTTGACATCAGACAATAGTTTTAGATGAGCATCACTATTATACAAACAGAATCCCTTGTTTCCGATCTTCCTTGGAAACAAAGTAAGGGTTGGTAACAAGGTTATCCGGCCACAGAAAATCTGCCTCAACCAATTCCATTTGAGCTATGCAAGCATGAAAAAGTTGACATAAAAAACAATAATGAAGTGGCAGAGTATTCCATAGACAGAAGTACTCTTAACATAATTCTCAGTCAGTGTTGGTGTCACAGTGGATGTGATTAGACAGGTCTTTTGAATTACAGGTACCACCCATCAAACAGGATCTAGATCAGTGGTTCTCAACTGGGGGTCTATGTGGCCTTTGATGGCACAACAGAATAGTAAACTGGGAATCGACAATAATATTCTAAGAGCCCCTGAAAAAATGTTGCTTTAGATATATGCATTGCAAGAAATAGCTAGGTCTTTTTCTCTAACATTTTACGAACTCCAACCTTCACAAGTTAAAGTGTGAAAAACAAAATAAGAATTTTGAAAGAAATTTCTTTAAAACTAGTTTTTAAACACTGAGTGGCTATGAGGGTCCACCAGAATAAAATGGTAATCAAAGGGTCCATAGATAAAAAATGGGTGAGAACCTCTGTTCTAGACAGTTATGTCAACTGCATGTGGTCACCTGAGTTGCTAGAAACAGTAGCCACATCTCCCTCAAATCACACTCACACCACCTTAAATAAAGAAAGGAAACATTTAGCAAAGTGTCTTTTATTCATATCCTGGCAAAAAGTTGGGATGATCAAGGTTGGAATGCATCTGGTCATAGGTCTGCTCAGTCAAGTTGATGTAGGTGTAAATGACATTGAGAACAACTCAAATTTATTTATGAGGCATGGGTTGATTTGAAACTGTGACAGAAGACATTTCAATGAAGGTACCATGCACTGTGATTGAACCCAGTACTTCATGGTTGCAAAGCAAAGTTCTTAACCATTCAGCCATATCTGCAGGCTTGTTTAATAATCTGAGCCAATATGGAGAAAGGAATGTTACAATGATGATGATGATGATAGTGGTGGTGGACATAGTGATGATAATGATAATAACGATGATGATAATGATTATGGTGGTGATGATGATGATGGTAGCAGTGGTGTTAATGTTGATGATGATGATGGTGGTGGTGGTCTTGATGATGATGGTGATGATGATAATGATGATCATGATGTTGGTTGTGGTATTGAAGATGATGATTATAATTTTTTTAAGGATCTGTAGTTAGTTGTAACACTAGAGTATTGAACCTGCAATCTAAGATTCTACAGATGATGTCCCATTTCCGGTACTGATTTGTATGTGACAAAGTCATCTTGAACTAAACCAACAGAGAATTGATCTACTAACTGAAAAGTTGTTGGTTCTTATTAATTATACTATCAGCAGAAATGTACCATATCCATAAGATTTGTAATTAACTCTTATGTTACTATATTTCTAATGAAATACATTACCTTCATTGCAATTAATTTTGAAAATAATGAAGAATTTAATAAAACAACTGTCACTAATAACCCTTTCATCAAAATATATCTGTTGAAATACGCTACCTTTATTTCAATTATGACAATAACGAAGAACTTAGTAAAAAAAACCAAAAATACTTGCCATTATTAATTAACCCTTTCGTCTCAATATTTCCAATGAAATACATGACAGTTTCTTTTTCGATTAATTTTGAAGATAACAAAGAAGTTGGTAAAATAATTTTGTCGTTATTAATCTTTTCACTACCACTACTTTCATCTCAATTTTGAGAACATTGAAGAATTCAGTAAAGTAATATTATAGTTAACGAGCCGGTTGGTGTTTGGTAGAAAAATTAGCATGAAATTTTGATAGAAGACTTTAAGAAAATCACTATAACTCTTTTAGCATTCAGATTATTCTAGCATATGTAATGCTTCTTTATTCATGTTATTTTGAATTAATCATGAATTATTTCATAGCTTCAAGATTTTGATGATGTAATTGTTTATTTTTAGAATTACATTGTAGGCTCTGTATGAGAAGCAGGATCTGGCTGGTTTGAAGAGATAACACTGGTAGAATATTTGGGCCGGATAAGGCTGGTTTAAATGCTAAAGGGTTAAAAATGGATTTTGATTAGTATCACAGAACCAGGGGTTGTCTCAAGCTGGTTGGTATGGAAAGGGCTAAGCTGGTGTTTGGCATGTAAATTAACAGAATTCTGAGAGATGGTCTTTAATACAGGAAGTTTGTATCATGAAACCAAGGTCAGTCTTAGACAGGCTGGTATCAAAATAAAAGGTAATGGTAAAGTTACCTTCTCGAGTTGTATCGACTCACAAGGGCTGGTTTTCCAGCTTCATGTCATATATATTCCCCACCGGGACAGGACAGCAGATACTCATAGGACTTATTCATTTTTGTCAGCTGAGTGGACTGGAGCAACGTGAAATGAAATGTTTTGCTCAAGAACTCAACATGTCGCCCAGTCCAGGAATTGAAACCACAATCTTACGATCATGAGTCCAACACTCTAACCACTAAGCCACACACCTCCACTGGTATCAAAATGGTTAAGGACCTCAAAGAAGGTTAGGCAGAAAATAGGAACGGTATGTTTGTGAGACAGTAGTTTGAAAATATACATAGGTGCAGGTGTGGCTGCATGGTGAGAAGCTTGCTTCTCAACCACATGGTTTGGGGTTCAGTTCCACTGTGTGACACCTTGGGTAGGCAAGTGTTTTCTACTATAGTCTTGGGCTGGCCAAAGCCTTGTGAATGGATCTGGTACATGGAAATTGAAAGAAACCTGTTGTATACATGTATAAATATATCCATGTGTGTATGTCTTTGAATCTGTGTTTGCCCTCCCCACCATTGCTTGACAACCAGTGCTGGTGTGTTTACATCTTTGTAACTTAGCAGTTTGGCAAAAGAGACCAACAGAATAAGTACCAGGCTTTAAAAAAATAAGTACTCATGTCAATGTATTGACATAAGGTAGTGCCCCAGCATGGCTGCAATCCAATGACTGAAACAAATAAAAGATAACAGTTAAAATATTTAAAAAAAGGGATATTACTTACTTCAATGCCAGTCTCTAGAAGATTTGTGTGTGGGAAATTGTAGGAGTAAATCTTATTGGCCACAGGGTTGATGTCAATAGCGGCAACAACTTCATGAGGGATATTACTTTCTGTAAGAAATTATAGCAGAGATATGAACTGTAAACATATTAATATATTAATGCATCACATACAGTGAATGGCTGAGAGAACTGATACCATACACACACAAGCACACACATATAAATGCATACGTTACTCACATAACTCATTTGTTCATACACATATACATACACTTGTATGCACATACACATACAAAAAATACATACATTACATACAAACAATAAATACTTTATATATATTAGCAACAGAGGCAGTATTAATACCAAAAGGTAATATTTATCCCCACTTAATCATGGATGTTCTGTTAGAACAAACTATACTGTGGAAGATACCATGAGAGAAAGTCTCATATAGGCTTCTGGTGCAGAAAGCACTCTTGTTAATATCGCTAATGGGGAGATAAACCCCTGCAATCTCCAGCGCTAAGACCACCAGATCACATGATTTTGACCTTCCTCGGTCTTGTCAATGATGGACACTCAGCCAGTTGAGGTAGCAGTGACTCATCTCCCAGTCAGTGATATATAGAATAACAGTGCTAGGACAGGTGCTGGTATTGAGGTTAGCCAGTGAGCTCGTTAAAAAGTATATACTAGCAACAGAAACAGCACTGATACTAAGGGGTAATTACATACATTATATATATGAGGGAGTGCTGAAAAGTTCCTGGTTTTGGGTAAAGCAAAATAGAGGAGGACCAGTTAACTATGATTTTATTCAACATATTTCCCTCTCAGATTCACACACATATTGCAGTGGTCCTTCGGTTTTTCTAAGCCCTGTAAAAGAACTTGGGAGGTTGGGCCTCCAGTCAGGCCTTTTGCAATATCCTTAAAGCCAGGAACTTTTTAGCACCCTTTCATATATACACACACACACTATGCATGTCCACCACGGGGTGATTTCTGGGAGACAGTAACTGTGTCCACAGAATTAGTCTACCAATGTCATATAAACATGTTTGTGTGTATAAGTGTGTGTGTGTGTGTGTGTGTGTGTGTATGTCTGTTGGGTGTACACATGATTGTTATATGTGTTATGTGTTTGTTTAGTGTGTATAAGGGTGGGCTGAAAAGTTCATAGGCTGACTATGAAGGAGTGATGCTTGAGCTGTGAAATCTTGCATGCATTAATTTCCACTCTTCTTATTAATAAAGGCATAGTTTCTTTCCAGGTACTGACATCTAGCTGTTCAAAGAACACTTCAGAAGTAACCAGTAGTGACTTCTCTTGAAAATTGACAAAATTTGGCATTGTCGTGTTATGAAGTACCGGCAGAAAAAGACTTTAGACCCCAAAGGTATTTATGCTGCATGGTTGCTACATTAGGAAATGATGCTCCAGTTTTATCAAAAGCGTAAAAGTGAGCAACTGAATTTAGGAGTGGAAGGGAGACTTGAAGACGACCCAAGATCTGAATGTCCTGCAACTGCTACCACAAAGGAAAATATTGTCGTGTTCACCACATGCTAATGAATGACAGGCGATTGATTAAAAAACAAACAACCAATGCTATTTTCATATCCTGT
>NC_142934.1:55434167-55449167 GCF_046866305.1 Octopus bimaculoides | reverse complement strand
AAAAATCAAGTTAAGTCATTTTACTTGACTTCACATCTGTCTGCCACAAATATTGGAATCGTAAAATCACTAGAAAACCATTAAAAGCACATAAAATCATGTTACTGTATAATAAATACAATAAAAGCATAATATAAAATCATATTAAAATGCATACAGCAGATGTTAAGAAACACACCATAGAGTAGCGTAGCTTAGTGAACAAAATCATGAAATCAGCTGTGTTATCTTATTTATCGTTTTTTTGGGAGCTCATATTGCACTGTAGTTCCAATATTTACTGTTCGGCATCGTTGTAACTCATGATTCCCACAATTGCTTTGAATTCAGATTTGTTTACGTCTGTTTATTGGCTCCTTTCTCATTCTCATTCATTTGTGACTTTATTTTTTGCCCCCCATTACTCCTAAGAAAATTCATAGTGAAGTGCTAAATGTCATACTATAATGCTGGAAGATAAACTGGCTGTGATAAAATGCCATGAAAAAGGTGAAGAAGTGGTAGCAGTTGCACGATCTTTTGGGATGATCTGGACAACTGTATCGACGATTGTACATAATAAGGACAGGATTTTAGCACATATCAAATCTGAAGCCCCGGGGATGAAGAATACTGTCGTCAATAAAAAAGAGGCAAAATCTTTGAAGAAATGGAAAGTCTTTTTTCTCTTTGGATTGTTAGGTTGAATCATCAGAGTGCTACTATTAGTCAAGAAATCATTCAAGAGAAAGCCTTGTCTTTTGTTTGAGGACTTGAAGAAAAAATATCCAGATGAGAAAGATGTAGAGTTCAAGGCAAGTCAAGGATGGTTCATGAGATTTAAGGAGCGAAGAAGTTATCACTCCATTAAGAAACAAGGTGAAAGTGCATCAGTTGACGAACAAGCAGCAGCGGAATTTCCAGTGCATTTAAGAAAATCATTGAAGAAAACAGGTTTCTTCTGAACAGATTTTTAATGTAGACGAAACTGGATTGTATTGGAAAAAAATTGCCAGACTGTTCATTCATTTCCAAGGAGGAGAAAACTATTCCAGGCTGCAAGGTCTCAAAAGACCGTGTCACCATTATGTTGGGAGGTAATTGTGCAGGAGATTTTAAGTTAAAGCCATTGCTTGTGTATCATGCACACAACACCCGTGCCCTGTGGAACATACTCAAGGCGTCTCTCCTTGTTGTATGGATGGCTAATTCAAAAGCATGGGTTACTGTTGTTGCTTTTGAAGATTGGTTCTTCAATCATTTTATCCCAGTAGCAGAGAAGTACGGTAAGGAGAAGGGGATTCCTTTTAAGGTTTTACTTTTCTTAGATAATGCTCCTGACTACCTGCAAAACATTCTAGATTTTGACCCCAATGTTACCATCGTATACCTCCCTCCGAACACCATGTCTCTTCTGCAGCCAATGGATCAGGGAATAATTGCTATCTTCAAGTGTTACTATATGAAGCATATGCTGCAGCAAGCAATAGCTGTAACTGACCTTGACAAGTCTATCACACTTTGAGACTTTTGGAAGAGATACGATATCTACAAGGCTGTACAGAACATAGCAGCAGCATGGAATGATGTGAAGAGCATGGCTAGGAATGGTGTATGGAAGAAGCTATGCCCACAATTCACGAATGATTTTAAGGGGTTTGATAATGTTGCCATCAACAAAATGTTGGTGACTACGAGCAAAGAACTGGAAATGGATTTGGAAGAGGATTTTACAGATTTCTTTGAAAAAGATAAGCAGGCCCTGATGAATGAGGATTTGATAGAGATTCACGAGCAGCAAAATAAAGAAGAAGAGGAAGTTAAACCTGAGCCACGTTACAAGTGTATCAAACAACAGGAACAGCCAGAGTCAGCTGTTGATGTTGACAATCCACAGCCATCTACTTACGTGATGTAAACCACCAAATTGTATGAACATATTGGTAAATTTAAAATAATTTCGTTTTTTTTACTATTGCAAAATAATAATAATTACTGACAATCAATGTTAAATCTCTGAACAAGATATTAACAGTAACTGCACGACAACGTGAAGTATATTTGCCACTTAAATGTGGCTGAACCCTAAGGGTGGATGTTACTGTTGCTTTTAGCCCCAGGAGAACATCTCCTCCAGCTAGCTATTGACACACATCTGTGTCCTGTCTGTATTTGCAAAGGGAAGTCATCCTTCCCATCTTGATCTGTGATACGCACGGACTCGAGTTTCTGGGTATTTACCCGTCCTCAGCGTATGACAACCACCGATCTTCAATGCGAAAGATGTCCCGATGCAATAATTACTGAATTTGTTTGTTAAGCTTAAAAATGGCTTTTCTTTTACCATGTCTTGTTGCAAACAGCATTCATAAATAAAGCATCCACAATATATGGTAAACACCACCAAATTGTATCCATAAATTTAGATTATTTTTTTTTTACTGTACTGTATTAAAAATAAAAAATCATTTGTTTGTAAGCTTAAAATAACTTTTTATTTAGTATGTATTATTGAAACTGCATTCATAAATAAAGTACAGAACTGGGAATGGTTATTATTGGTTTAGTTTAGAGACAAGTTAATTCAACTTAAGTCATGTCTCCTGGAACTAATTAATGATGTAGGGTAAGGTATGCCTGTATATGCTCCTGTCAAACCATCCAACCTATGCTACCATGGTAAATGGACATTAAATGATAATGATGGTAATACATACGTACATACATAGACAAATATATGTGTGTGTACACACACACACACACACACACACATGTATGTACGTGTTCTTTGGGATTTATTCTAAGTTTTTTTCATTTGGATATTTACGCTGGTCACTAACGAAGTAGTAAATCACTTTTGTTTAAAGTCAAGACAGCTCTTGGGATTTGTAGTTTTATGAACTGGTTGATGTGAGCGTTATATGTGTGCATGTGGATAAAATTGCCGTAGTGGGTGTGTCACAATAGAGCATGAGTATGTATGTTTCATTACTGTTCATGTGTGTGCATGCATCATGCATATGTATTCCATATGCATGTCTTCACCTATGAACCTCAAATGGAGAATCCCTGGAATGCTTTTACATATGTGCATATATGCGGGCACACGTGTGCGTGTGAATGTGTGTATTTGCAAATTAGTGCTTGTACATGAGAGAAAGGCCTGCAAAACATGTACGGTGTTGCATAGAGTTTATAGTTAGCTATATTGAATGCTGAAAGCTAATCATATAAGAAAATACAGATAACAAACACTATACAGCTATTTTGACAACATTCACAGAAGTCCACAACCACAAAACTAGTAATAATAATTACATAATAACAGTTCTATCTGATGTGTCATCAAAATATAAAATAGTGGTGTGAAAAAAAGTATAAAAAAATAAATAAAAATCTGTCATGGAAAGGTTTACATGAGTACACAATGTCATGAAATCTGTTAATCTGTGTTTAGTGAGGTGAAAAGCAATAAAATGGTTAAATGATTAGTGTTAGTTTAAATAATCAGACAAAACAGCAATCGGCCAATCAAAACATATTTGACATACTGATACAACACAGATATGAAAGGCACATAAAGTTCTACTGGAAAAATCAGGTTATATGAGGTCATACATATATAAAATCATAATATCTGTGTGTGTCTCTGTCTGTCTCTCTCTCTACACACACACATATATATATATATCATCATCATCATCGTTTAACGTCCGCTTTCCATGCTAGCATGGGTTGGACGATTTGACTGAGGACTGGTGAAACCAGATGGCTACATCAGGCTCCAATCTGATTTGGCAGAGTTTCTACAGCTGGATGCCCTTCCTAACGCCAACCATTCCGAGAGTGTAGTGAGTGCTTTTACGTGCCACCGGTACAAAGGCCAGTCAGGCGGTACTGGCAACGGTCATGCTCAAAATAGTGTATTTTATGTGCCACCCACACAAGAGCCAGTCTAGGGGCGCTGGCAACGATCTTGCTCGAAAATCCTACGAAGGCCACACACACACAGACGTGACAGAAGTGAATAAAAACCCCGTAAAACATTGTTTTATGTTCATTCTAACTTGTGAAGGTTTATATTTTTTATTAGTTGACATTTTCATGTTTCAGGTTCTATATGTGACTGTTTAATCAGGCCATGTACAGAAGAAGCTTTGGAATTGTCTGAATTTCAAAGAGGCCATATTGTGGGTCATTCTGAAGGTGGATGTAGTCAGTGTAAAATCAGAGAAAACCTTGGGATTCTGCTTTCTACAGTTAATAGAGTGATTGTGCAATTCACCAGAGTAGTGAAGGAGTCCACATCACCTCACCTAGATCAATCAGGGCCCTCTGACAGGACCCTTCTCTTTGTTAAGAGAAGTGTGGAGGATAATCCTTGTTGCAAGGCCTCTGACATAGCAGAGCAAGTTGATGTCAGTCCCAGAACAGCTGTCAGGTATCTCCAGAAACTTGGTTACTATGGCAGAGCAGCAAGAAGGAAACCCTTTCTTTGACCAGCCAACATCAAGTGGAGAAAAGATCGGGCCAGTGAGATGGTGGAGAAGTCACTAGTATTTTGGGACACTGCCATATTCTCTGATGAGTCCAGATTTGCTGTATTTCCTGATTGTGGTTGAGTGTGAGTCTGGAGACTCTGTGATCAAGAATTTGATGTTAAAAGATTGCAGCCAATAATGAAACAAGGCAGCTATTCTGTGATGGTCTGGGGAGTAATTTGGAGCAATGGTTGATCAGTGCTGGTGGAGTGTGAGGGATACATAAACTCAGATAAATACATGTCCACATTGCAGAAAGGACTCCTTCTAATCTTCTCCAGTGGTGAAATGATTAAAGAAGACTTTAATTATGGAAGATGGGGCTCCTTGTCACATGGCTAAAATGACCAAAGATTTGTTGGGTGAGAATGGCATTAAAAAGCGTCCATAGCCAAGCCAGTTACCAGATATGAACCCTATTGAACACCGCTGGGATATAATGGACAGGACACTTCAAAAAAAGAACAAGAAAGCATCTTCAAAGCCAGATCTTCTGAGATCACTGCATGAAACTTGGTAAGGAATTCCTCAAGAGAATATTCACCATCTGATCAGTAACCTGTCTAATAGGGTCCTTGCATTGAAAAATGCAAAGGGCATGTCTACTAAATATTAAATGTCCACATTATAACAATTAATAGATAATTAGAATGAATAATTTCAAATTTAAATAAATTTTAATGATTATAAGGGTGTCTATCTACTTCTGTCATGTGTGTGTGTGTGTGTGTGTATATATACACTCTTTTACTTGTTTCAGTCATTTGACTGTGACCATGCTGGAGCACCGCCTTTAGTTGAGCAAATCGACCCCAGGACTTATTCTTTGTAAGCCTAGTACTCTTTCAATCGGTCTCTTTTGCCGAACTGCTAAGTTTCGGGGACGTAAACACACCAGCATCGGTTGTCAAGCGATGTTGGCGGGGGACAAACACAGACACACAAACACATATATATATATATATGGGAGAATTTACGAAAAAAACAACAACAGACGAGGACGGGTGGTGTAAACAACAAAAGGATGTATTAGTTTAACGCTTGGGAATAGGGGAATTCATTAACATTTCGAGCTACACTCTTCAACAGAAAGAATACGGAGAAAACAAAGAGAAAAACAGAGAAAAAAAAAATATATATATATATATATACGACGGGCTTCTTTCAGTTTCCATCTACCAAATTCACTCACAAGGCTTTGGTTGGCCGAGGCTATAGCAGAAGACACTTGTCCAAGGTGCCACGCAGTGGAACTGAACCCACATGGTCACATGAATGCAAGACATGTATGAAATAGATTCTTGCTTAAGATAAATAATATTTATTAGTGACAGAGGCAGCATTGATACTGAGAAGTAATATTTATCCCCACTTAAATGTGGATGTTCTGTTAGAACAAACTATACTGCGGTAGATACCATGAGAGAAACTCATATTGGCTTTGGGTGCAAAATGCACTCTAGCTTATATCGCTAGTGGGGAGATAAATCCCTGCCACCTCCAGCACTAAGACCACCAGATCATGTGATTTCAACCTTGATCTTGTCAATGAGGAATGTTCAACTGCTAGAGGTAGCAGCAACTCATCTTCTTGCTAGCAATATAGAGACTAACAGTACTAGGACAGGTGCTGGTGTTGTTATTATCCAGTGACCTTATAACAAATCTAATATTTATCTTTCAGTTTAAAAAATGTAGGATTCTGCTTGTTTCTACATCAAAGGAGGTAATAACTCAAATGGAGAAAGTTTTATATATATGTATATATATATCATCATTATCATCATCATCATCATCATTATTTAGTGTCCGTCGTCCATGCTGGCATGGGTTGGATGGTTTGACCAGGGCTGGTAAGCTGAGGGGCTGCGCCAAACTCCAATCTGATTTGGTCTGGTTTCTATAGGTGGGTGCCCTTCCTAACGCCAACCATTCTGAGACACTGGCATTGGCAACATTGCCTCAGTGAGGCTCAATACTCGAAAGGTGCCTTTTACGTGCCACCAGCATCGATGCCAGATATGTGACACCAACAATGTCCACAACAATGATTTCACTTGGCTTAATGGTTCTTCTCAAGCATGATAGTTAGCAAATAGCTGTGGATGTTACACTTTTATATTTAACTTGTTCAAGACTAGAGGCTGTGGCTATGCAGGGATGCCACCACCATTATTAATTTTTTATTTATTTCTTTTTGTTATTAAGTTTAAATGCTTATCGGTATTATGAGAGGAGACAGATTCATATACCAGCAGACAGGAAAGGAAGGAAGGCGGGAAAGACAAAAGGAAGGAAGGAAGGATGGCTGGATAAATAGATATGTAGGTTGTGTCTACAGCCATATCAACAGATAAAGAGATATACCAATAGATATACAAACAGATAAGTAGCTGAAATGAAAGGAAATGAAAATAATCTCAATTGGTAAATAACTATGCTACTTTAGTAGAAGACATTTGCTCAAAGTGCCACTGCATGGCATCTTGAGCAAATGTGGTGCTAAACCTGAAAGCATGTGACTGGGAAGTGAGCTTCGTCATCACACACAGCCATGCCTGTCAGCTTAAATCATAAAATAAGCCTGGAGAAGACAACAGAGAAATTTACTCATCTCTTACAACTATTGTGCTACATCTTTCTATATATAAGCACAGGTGTAGCTGTGTGATAAAAAACTTGCTCCCTAACCAGATATTTCTGGCTTTGGTTCCACTGTGTGGCACCTTGGGCAAATGTCTTCTACTATAGCCTCAGGCTGACCAAAGCCTTGAGAGTAGATTTGGTAGATGGAAACTGAAATAAGTCAATTGTGTATGTGTGTGTACAACTAAAAAGAAACCTGTTGTATACATATATATATATATATATATATAGTTCAAAAACACAATAACAAAAAAACAAAAAAACAACAAAGTGAGGACGTGATATGGATAGTATTATTGGACGATATATTTATATATATGTATGTATATATATATATATATATATATATATATATATATATATATATATATATATATATATATACATATATATTTATGTGTGTGTGTGTGTGTTTGTTCTCTCATCACAGCTTTACAACCAGCATTGGTGTGTTTACGACCCTATAACTTAGCAGTCTGGAAAAAAGAGATAGAATAAGTACTTGGCTTAAAAAATATACATAAAGTAAGTCCTGGGGTCAATTTGTTCAGCCGAAAACCCTTCAAGGTGGTATTCCTGCATGGCCACAGTGAAATGACTGAAACAAGTAAAAGATTCTGACAATGGAATCAATTTACAATAATTAATTTGGACCACTGAGCCCCCAGAAACAGCTGATGGATTTGTAACACTTTTCTTCATCCCCTTTAATTTTTGATATCTTTTCTATTCTAAGTCGGACATTTTTTGTATCTAAACACCTATACATCTTTTGCATTTTTAGTATTTAATGTATTAAATATCCTCTGTATATCGACCTGTCTAACTTGTTTGTCCTTACATTTACTCCTCTACCAGCTCAAGTTTTAACCTCTTGAGCACTACCAGGTGTATTCTAGACGGAGAGTATCTGAATCTCATCTATGAACTATATAGTCACACATACACACATCTACATGCTGATGATATATACGGACAAAAACAATTATTAAGTCTGTCCGAGCGTGATCATTGCCAGAGCACCAGCTGTCTGGCTTTCGTGCCGGTGGCACGTAAACAGCACCATTTCAGCGTGACCGTTACCAACGTCGCCTTCCTGGCACTTGTACCAGTGGCATGTGAAAAGACATTTGAGCGAGATCATTGCCAGTGCCGCTGGACTGGCTCCTGTGCAGGTGGCACGTAAAATACACCATTTCGAACGTGGCCGTTGCCAGTACCTCCTGACTGACCTTCGTGCTGGTGGCACGTAAAAGCACCCACTACATTCTCTGAGTGGTTGGCGTTAGGAAGGGCATGCAGCTGTAGAAACTCTGCCAGATCAGATTGAAGCCTGGTGTAGCCATCTGGTTCACCAGTCCTCAGTCAAATCGTCCAACCCATGCTAGCATGGAAAGCGGACGTTAAACGATGATGATGATGATATATATTTTTAAAGTGATTTGGGGATAATTAGTTAAAGTCAAAATGATACTGAGTGGAGAACCATTGCTCTAGACAATCTTAGCTTTTTCGTCAATCATCGTTGAACTAACTTGTGGATCTCTACGTGGTACTTCAAAAGCTAAGAAATAGCAAGGCTTCAAACAACAGGAGGCTAAATATCACCGAATTATTTAATTATTAAGCCCACAAGATGCATATTAGCTACTGTGATCCATTATACTAAGCATCAGATATGCTTTGCGCCACGCAGATACAGCAAACTCTTCCTCAGATCGAAATAAAGTTGTCGCAATGTTCTAAACAGCCTCAGGGTTACAAGGAACATGTACTAAGCAAGTTATCTCCCTTGCCTGTATGGGTGCGAAGCTGACAGGGTAGGGGAAGCAACTCCTGTAGTAAACTCGAAGAAGCGTTAATGGAATGCAACTCTTCGACCACACCATTTAATGTTTTGAGGGGGATTGTGCCACATTTATGCCTTTCTCAAAGTCACTGAAAATAACTAACAATGGCATTGTTCTGTATGTGACGCACATACTAAATGTGAAACAAAACAAACGTGGTATTCGTGACAATTCGTTTTGTTTTCACACTAATTCGCACGTTCGTTTCCTTTCAGTTCTGTTTCTTTTATTTTTCCTGGAAAATTCCGCAGAGGCAGAGGTGAGAGTTTCCAGCAAATCGAACCGATAAGAGGACTTAGTTTTAAGCGCAGCTGTAATCATTTCGGGCAACTATATATATATATATATATATATGTATATATATATATATACAGTGGCTGTGTGGTAAGTAGCTTGCTTACCAACCACATGGTTCCGAGTTCAGTTCCACTGCGTGGTACCTTGGGCAAGTGTCTTCTACTATAGCTTCGGGCCGACCAAAGTGTTGTGAGTGGATTTGGTTGACGGAAACTGAAAGAAGCCTGTCGTATATATATCTATGTGCTTGTCTCTCCAGTATCGCTTGACAACCGATGCTGGTGTGTTTACGTCTCCGTAACTTACAGGTTCAGCAAAAAAGAACGATAGAATAAGTACTGGGCTTATAAAGAATATGCCCTGGTTTCGATTTGTTTAACTGAAGGCGATGCTCCAGCATGGCCGAAGTCAAATGACTGAAACAAATAAAATAATACACACACACAAACATATATTGGCACACGATCAGCTGTAGACAGCGATCCATGTTATTGGTGCTTATTTCATAACCCTAAGAACAATAAAGATATAAAGTCGACCTCGAAGGGATTCGAACTCGGAAATGACAGGGAAAAAACTTGATTTTTTAAAGTATTTGTTATGAGTAGAAGCGAAATGATCGCATTTTTACGATCGTCAACTATTACATCACA
Organism: Octopus bimaculoides; assembly: GCF_046866305.1. Taxonomy (NCBI): domain Eukaryota; kingdom Metazoa; phylum Mollusca; class Cephalopoda; order Octopoda; family Octopodidae; genus Octopus; species Octopus bimaculoides. The sequence continues at coordinate 55,439,201 of NC_142934.1, read as the reverse complement.
GACTGCAGTTCAAACCCACTGTTGGTATTTCGTCGGTTCGGAGCAAATCACGATATCCTATAATACCTTACTTCACATAAGTAGGTACCTCCTTTTAAGGTACCAACTGATTCCCAAGAGATTTACCTTTCACCTGTATCACAAGTAACAGCGGAGTTAAGCATCCCTTCTCAAAGCATCTCCACGTGGTTTAGGAGACATCTAGACATTTAGTTTAGATTTATACTAATTTGATTGTCCAACAACACGTGCTGGTACTTTAAAAAGTATTAGTTTTATAAGAGAAGATAAATTAAATAAAAATATGCGAGGTTCGTGCCTTTGTACAGATGACTAGCAACGTAAGTAAAATAAAATATAAGAATGGAATCCAGACGGTTTTGCCTGTATTCTCGATACCTAAATATAAACTTCTTTGGACAGACTATAAGGAAGTTATACAGGACAGGTATCGACATTTTGTAAAGTTCATTTCGTAAGATTTACTAGCCTAACTGACATATAATCTTACTGTAAATCGAAACTAAGCCGGGAGGTACAGTTCCGCGATAGTGTTTACGAAAGACTAAGTGTAGACAGGAGATAGGAATTTAAAGCAGTTAAATGGAAAAACACTACTCTACGTATCAATATCGTCACTGAACATCAATCGAATCAACATGATCTTACTAATTAGAACTCTTACCTTGTAAAGCGTAATGCATTCCCCCTATACCGCTATATAACTCCAACACGCGAAGTGTGTTGTTACGCATGGCCATTTTAAAAGCAGGGCCGGTGTTACTGGAAAACAGTACCCTCAGTAACTTTTATTCCATTTCTCATTTGGATTTTATTGAATAAGACATGCAAGAGTAAAATAGCTAAGAAAACACCACTGAAAACAACGATGATAATAATTTTTTAAATTAGGCACTAGGCCAGCATTTCTGAAGGAAGCGGGTTTGTCGATAACATTGATTTTAGTAATTGATTGGCTCTTCATTTTATCGATCTCGAAGAGATAAATGATTGAATTTGAACTCAGAACGTTAAGTATCGGAAGAAATACCAGAATGCATTTTATTCGACACTCTAACAGTTCTGTCAATCTACAGTCTTGATAACTTTTTCTCTGCCACAAGGGCTAAAAAAAGAGGGAGAGTAGATAAAAAGAGAAGATGCTATACAAGGGAAGATTTGCCTAAAGTGAATAAAAAAAAAAGAATAACATAAGCAAAAGATAACAAGAGTGTTTCAATAAATAAAAATCCCCCCCCCCAAAATAATAGAAACAAAACAACAAAAACAGCTACGAAGGTCAATCAAAGGAGCTATCTTTCAACAAAACTAAAAAAAAAAAAGTTATCCCTTCAAGTGGGGAGGGAAAATGCCCTTACTCGTTTAACTTCTGCCGACCTGCAAGCACATATTTAAGTAGTTTCGCCTATTCGTGCCCCATTAACCACGCTCACTCACATCTCAATAAGTGTACGGGGTGGTGGTGGTAGTGGTGGGACTTCTCCTTCCGCTCACTCACCCTTCTTGTCAAGCGAAACTTGAAAAAGCTGATGAAAGCTCACAGAGGAAAGTGTCCGTCCTCATTCGTTTCAGTCTCGTTCTCCACATAACCTGTTTCACCATAGCCTCCAGGAAGAGAAAGTACCTGCCTTTCAGAGTCATAGAAGGCGGCGGGCGATCCTCGGCATGGACTTGAACGATAGTCGAATATGACCAACACGCGATGGCAACTATTCGACATACCTCCACAGTCCAGTGATGCCTGGATACTGAACGAGTGCATTTCATTGTTCATTGTTCCGACAAGTCAGACTGAAGGTACTTCGGGATAGACCCGCGATTGTAGAGTTTGTCTCGTTCAGGCAATAACTCCATCTCCTCCCTCAGCACTGCCAGGGCAGGCGTTTCTTGATGTTATTCATAGTTCCCGTCTGTTGACCCAAATAATACCCTAGATAGATACGATCTGGATGTCCCGGTGCAATTGCTCCATGTTCACACTACTATATTTGGTGCGACCAGTCGGTACACGTTAGGCTGTTGGAATTGTTTGGGTTAGTTTGCGAGTTTTTACATCGCACTTTTCTACTTGATAACCCCTCACAATTCTAACGTGCGTCTAAAATGACATTTATGTCTTGCACAGTACTAAAGAGCAAAATGTCCCCCCAAAAAGCTTCGAGACGTCTGGAGAAATCCATCATCCTTGACCGTTTCGGATCATAGCCACTGCTTCAAAGTACTACTTCCGCAGCGGTCCACTTCCCGGACCACCGGCTTACCATTCCGGTTCAGAAAATCGGTCGCACCTTCAGATCTGAAACACTCCGAAACATCTACCATTCGGCATCCTGATCCAAGACCAGTATATCTCGTAGTCATCGAGGATAGCTGCGAGTGATGCAACACGGAAACCTTGTGGTATTATAGTCATGCCCAAAAGTTGGAACATTTAAAAGAAAAAAATTAAAATTGTTATGCCCAAGTACAATTTGATTCAAATATATACAATGTAGAGATATACTTGATAATTTTCAGACCTATATTCCAAATTGGTCAAGTAATAATATATTGCAAAGTAAATATAATTTGGGCATTTAATATAAAAATCCTAATTTTCAAACCTACGTTCAAAACTTTTGCTCACAACTGTATATCCAGTGCTTTTGGATGTTGCTTTCAAGGTAGTCCCAGGTCAGGTACATTTATATTTTATCAGTAATACAGATAAAAAAAAAATGCAGGGGTGGGCGGGGTGAAAAAGATTACATAACTTAAACATGTGGAAAGACAGGTGATCCGGTTTTCCCAGCAGTTGACTCGCGTTCCTCGAAAAGCTTGTCCAAAAGTCTTTTGTCAGCTCTGTTCTGGAAGCTCCCCATTACTTTTCATTTAAAGATATTTCTTTAGAAAACATTTCTAATAATTGTTTGTGGATGATTTTCATTTCTTTTACGAGGTGACAAGCTGTGGACAAGCATCTCGAACTTTTGTCTCTTTCTAGTTATTATATCTCTGTTGTACGAGGGGGTGCCGAAAAGTTTCTGGCTTTAAGGGTTTCGCGAAAGGCTTGGCTGGAGGCCCAATATCCCGAAATCTTTTACAGGGCTTAGAAGTACTGAAGGACCATTGCAATAAATGTGTGAATCTGAGAGGGGAATATGTTGAATAAAATCATGATTAACTGATACTTCTGCATTTGCTTTTACCCAAAGCCAGGAAATTTTCAGTACACTCGTATTTATTTATATCGGGGAAAATGATGAAGGATAGTTATGGCGTGATTAACTTTTGGACGTGTTGTTGGAATTTACTCTTTTTTCTTCGTCTTTTACTAGTTTCAGCTCGTGAGATGTGGCCATGCTGGGGCACCGCCGTTGTTGTTTCATTTTCTTCGGTTGTCGATGCTTTCGAAAGTTTTCCTGTTGTTGATGAAAGGAAAAAACCGACCTCGTCGGGATTTGAACTAAGAGCACAAAAACTCGGAATAAATCTGCCGCTCCGACGACTCTGCCATTTTGCTGCTCAAGGCCAGCAATTTTGGGGGAGGGGGTAAGTCAATTACATCGACTCCAGTGCTCAACTGGTACTTATCTTATAGATCCCGAATGGATGAAAGGCAAAGTCGACTTCGGTGGAATTTGAATTCAGAACGTAAAGACGGATGACGTTGTAATACTGGTGGTGTTGCTGTGCTGGATCTGGTGGTGTGACTACGTGGATGGTTGAAAAATGCTCCTCCATTAATCCTTTGAGCTTTTCAGGTTTCTGCTTAGGGTGACCCTCGTTAAATTTTATGTTTCTTTTTTACGATGGACTTCTGTAGCATGCTTTTTCACGTGTATCTGAGATTGATTTCTGAAGCAAATGATAGGGAAGAGGTATTCGCACGTATGTGCATTGCGGAGAATGGAGCAAAGTAACACATTGTGTTACTGAGTCGTTGTGTTGTTGTCGGTAGTTTTACGGCTGCTGTGATTGGAATTTTTGTTGCTGCTGCTGTTTTTGATACTGTTAATTTTGTTACTGCTATTGTTGCTGCTTTGTTATTACAGCTGCAGTTACTGGTACTGCTGCTGTCATTGCACATTGCTGCTGCTGTTGTTTGTGTTTGTGGTATCAGCAGCAGTAGGAGTTTTCTTTCTTTATACCATCCATAGTACACAGAAATGGAGGCGCAATGGTTGGGGCAGCGGATCCGCGGTCATAGGATCGCGGATTCGATTCCCAGACTGGGCGTTGTGAGTGTTTATTGAGCGAAAACACTTAAAGCTCCACGAGGTTCCGGCAGGGGATGGTGGCGAACCCTGTTGTACGCTTTCACCACAACTTTCTCTCACTCTTACTTCCTGTTTCTGTTGTGCCTGTAATTCAAAGGGTCAGCCTTGTCACACTGTGTCACGCCGAATATCCCCGAGAACTACGTTAAGGGTACACGTGTCTGTGGAGTGCTCAGCCACTTGCACGTTAATTTCACGAGCAGGCTGTTCCGTTGATCGGATCAACTGGAACCCTCGACGTCGTAAGCGACGGAGTGCCAACACACAGTACACAGAAGACCGTCAGTTGGTTTGCAGCTTTACAGATGTGGCAACTTGGTCTTCTTCCTTCTATCACCACAGAATTTCAACTCTTTGAAATCTCGCTGTTCATGTTTTTTCCTGCAGCTGTTGACTTGCTGTAGTTTAAACAGAACATTAACGGTGTCACCTTCGCCGGTCCTGGAGGACCTGCAAAGGTCTTGAGCACTGTCTTTTACTCCAGACTCAGCAAAACAGAAAAGAAAAAAAGTCAGTCTAATCAGAGATGATTTTGAACCTCTCCTGGTCCGTTTGGATCAAGAGCTTCATATTTATTCCTAATCAGTGATCACTACACATCTAGTAGTGTGGACTTCTCTTCAATGTCGATCAAGACGAAGCCGACGTGTGGAAAAAGTAAACGTTGGTGAATGTGCCTCTCACCAGGAATAAGAATCTGTAGGTTACTGGCAGTCATCTTCATAACATGTAGATTAAATTTCTCATTGAAAAG
>NC_142934.1:55421667-55429167 GCF_046866305.1 Octopus bimaculoides | reverse complement strand
CGTTGCCTTCATCGATGCTGAGCTAAGGTCCAACTGAATTTACGGTCCTGGAAAAAAAAAAAAAAGATATCAAAACCGACCACCTGAATATCATCCCCCTCTCAATACTCCTGCAGATACCCAGAGTACGTACAAGTGATACTCGCTTTTACTCTTTACTCTTTTACTTGTTTCAGTCAATTGACTGTGGCCATGCTAGAGCACCGCCTTTATAGTCGAGCAAATCGACCCCAGAGCTTATTCTTTGTAAACCTAGTACTTATTCTATCGGTCTATTTTGCCGAACCGCTTAGTTACGGGGACGCAAACACACCAGCATCGGTTGTCAAGCGATGTTGGGAGGGGGGGGGACAAACAGACACACAAACATATACACACACATACATATATCTATCTATCTATCTATCTATCTATCTATCTATCTATCTATATATATATATATATATACGACGGGCTTCTTTCAGTTTTCCGTCTACTAAATCCACTCACAAGGCTTTGGTCGGCCAGAGACTATAGTAGAAGACACTTGCCCAAGGTGCCACGCAGTGGGACTGAACCCGGAACCATGTGGTTGGTAAGCAAGCTACTTACCATATAACCACTCCTGCGCCTATACATCAATATTTTATTTAGAAACGCACTTATCTCACCCTTTCTATTGCTTCTGTCCTTAAATCCCTTGAGGAGACAATGTCCTCATCGTGTTTAGCTCTCTAACCATTCCGATGATGTATGCTTTGCAGGAGTGTCTAATTGAAAAAGAACGTGAATGGTCGAAGCTAAAAAACAGGCTGTATTCTGAGATTTCTAAATTAAGGAAAGACATGGTTTCGTCCATCAATAAGCAAATGCATGGTAAGTCGTTAATTAACATTTATATTTTGTTGTATGATATGAGTTGTGTGTTAGCAATTAAGTTACATATAATTGTATAAAATTGGATGACGGTGTGTGTGTGCACCACATTTGTTCATCCAGTTGGTTTGGTCAAATGATGTTGGCACCATTCTCATTGTCAAGTAGTAAAAGTATCACCATCGTTATCATCATGCATCACATCAGCGTTCTCATCACCTGCAGCAACAGCATCGGCAGCGTCAGCTGCATCAGCATCAGCATCAGCATCATCATCATCATCAGCAGCAACTACTGCCACCATTGCCATCATCATCATCATCATCATCATCATCATCATCATCATCACCATCATCATCATCATCATCATCATCACCATCACCATCATCATCACCATCATCATCATCACCATCACCATCATCATCATCATCATCATCATCATCATCATCATCATCATCATCATCACCATTTCCTTCATCGACCTCTCTGTTGCCTTCGTCGATGCTGAGCTAAGGTTCAACTGAATTTACGGTACTGGAAAAAAAAAAAAAAAAAAAAAGATACCAAAACCGACCACCCGAGTATCCCATCCCCCCTCTCAATACTCCTGCAGATACTCAGAGTACGTACAAGTGATACATCAATATTCTATTTAGAAGCGCACTTGTCTCACCCTCTCTCTTGCTTCTGTCCTCAAATCCTCCCTGGAGACAATGGCCTCGTCTTGTTTAGTACTCTAACCATTCTGATGAGTATTACTTCTTTAGTATCCATCTATTCTAATGACTGTAACATTTTATCGTTATCACCTCCGCCTGAGCGAAGGCAGTGACATTGTTTTCCGTCGTGTTTGTTTGTTTGTTTATCCGTGGGCAAGATATCTCAAGAAACACTGGATAGATTCAGATGAAATTTCCAGTGATGCTTCACCTCGTGACGGGCACGAACTGATTAGATTTTGGGATCTATCCGGTATTGGACAAAGATTCTGGATTATTATTATTATTATTATTTTACTTAAATTTTGAGAGCGGTCGGGTTCATTTTTAGTACAGACTGTCCTCATTTAACGACCTACCTATTTAACGACCTACCTATTTACCGACCTACCTATTTAACGACCTACCTATTTAACGACCTACCTATTTAATGACCACTCGGAGTTACGACGAACTTTACGAGCCGTCATTATATATTTTACAAAATAGAACTTGAGGCGATGGATCCAAATTTTGAGCGATTTTCCAAGGTGGAAAAGCAGACAACTGAACTTTTCCGATGTTATCGAGAAATTTATGACGAAAAAAAGATAACAAAGCAAACAACACTGACGGGATTTTTCATGCATTTTGATGTCAAGAATGAGTTGCTTTTGTAATCTTTATCCAAAGTAAAACAAAGTTATTATGTTTGAGTTTCCTTTAAACCTTTTCACCTTTTCTATATAATCCTGAGAAAAGTTTATTAGGCATTTTATGTACTGGGCCTGGAATCACAAACATACTTACGATGTCTGAGCTACAATAATACAGCATCCATATCCTAACTTTTAAGGTTTTCCTTGTGATAATCTTACTGTTACTTATTCATTTTTCAACAATTTATGTTTGTGATTCTTGGCCCTTTACTGCATATACTTTATACAGTACGGTATTCTGTTTTTATATGTACGTACAGTACAGTATGCTTATAAAAAAAAAATACGTACCCTATGAATATTAGTTTAACGACGGGTCTGTTGGAACGTAACTCGATCGTTAAATGAGGACAGTCTGTATATTCGTTTGTGAGAGCAGTCGAGTTTATTTCAGATATTCTCATTTTAAAAATCATCTCCAGTTAATCGTTGAGAGGATGTTGGTGTTGCCTTGGCGGAGGTTTGCGGTCCCTGGGAGCTCTTGTTGTTATTGTTTAAACGTTATGTTGGTTGAACAGAGGCCCGTGATCCATAAATGACCTGGAACGCCGTCGGTTACGACGACAAGTGTTCCAGTTGATTCGATCAATGGAAAAACCAGCTCGTGAACTCAACGTGTAAGTGACTGAGCACCCCACGGACACGCGTGCTCCTAACGCTGTTCTCAGGGAGATTCAGCATGTCACAGAATGTGACAAGATTGACCCTTTGAATTACTGGTACAGCTCGTTTTTGCCAGCTGAATGGACTGGAGCAACGTGAAATAAAGGCTCTTTCTCATAAACTGTCTTAAGATCGTGAGCTGAACATCCTAACCCCTAAGCCTTCACTATGATCCATATATACAGGGCAACAAATTACCATGCGCCACTTAGTCAACAGAGGACTCACTGTGCAATCCGACAGAAGCGCAATGTCATATTCTGGAGGTGTTGCATTTTTAGTTTTCCATTATGCAGTCTCTTTTTGTATGCAGTAAGTTGAAAAGCTTCGATCAACTGAGAATATCAGAACAATTAGTATACAAAATCTACCTCTTTTTGATTCACCCCCAAAACAAGCGAGGGAAATGACTCTGATATGATGAGTTGATCGAACATTTGGTATTGATAATACAGATTGCAATAAAGCCAATTGGTGAAAAGCAAACGTGTTTCAGTTTTACTAGACCTCATCAGTGAAACATATTCTGATCATTTGGCAAGGCTAAGAGTAATCCACACGCACACACGCACGCACACACGCGCACACACACACACACACACACACACACACACACACACACACACACACACACACACACACACACACACACACACACACACACACACACACACACACACACACACATTCACAATTTTAACAAGCCTTTTCGCAGAATTTTTCCTTCTGAAATTATTGTCAACCATTTATCAAAATTGTAAACATCTTGATAATTTCTTCTGACATAATTTATATATGCTTTTCTTTCTATTGTTTTTGTTTCTTCTCCCCCTATTTTTTTTTAGCGGGCAGAGAAGGAATGGTGACAGTACCATCAAAAAGGTTGCATTTTCTTATAGATAAATTCTATAACGAAGAAAAGATGTTTTCGGTTGTTATGGAAAAGGAACAGAAAGTAAGTAATCGACCGATTTTGTGGCAATGCATATTCGTAAAATATAACACTCGAATATGAACAATTTTTTAAAACTATGTACATAATCCGGTATTCATGGATGTCTAACTTGAAACAAATGTAATTGTTAATACTACTGATGAATTTGGTCATCGTGTGAAGGATTTGGATTTAAAGGACTACCATTCTCTAATTCTTGCCTTATCAATCATACGTATATTTTATGCATCGTGTAATGAGAGTTGAGTAATTACAAATTGCTAATAATAGATATAAATTCTACATCATGCATTGAGTGCTCTATATTTTTCTTTTTGCATACAGAAACTTATGAGTGTGTGTGTTTGTGTGTGTATACATACATACTTACATACATACATACATATATGTACGCACATGCATAAACTCACACACACACAAGCACGCGCGCGTGCTTTATTCATCTTTTACGGCTTTTTTCTGTTTTCTCTCATTTTGCTTCATTGTCCTCTCTGTTATATATACGTTTATGTATGTATATGTATGTATGTATGCATGTATTATGTATTATGTATGTATGTATGTATGTATGTATGTATGTATGTATGTATGTATGTATGAACTGAAGTAGAATTAAGGGAAATTAAAATCGTCATTTTGAATTTTTAAAGAGATTCAAAGTCAAGCTCAAGGGCTCGTAGAGCCGACACCGTTTGATGATCGGTGCGCATTCAAAGCCAGTGAACAACAATGACGATACCAGTTTGACTTTGAATCTCTTTAACAATTCATAATAAGGAATTTAATTCCTCATAATTCTACCTCAGTTCATCTAATTGTATTTCTTTATCGCTACTTTTCATAAGAAAGCCACACACACACACACACACACACACACACACACACACGCACACACACACACACACACACACACACACACACACACACGCACACACACACAAATACCGGCATAAACGCATGCGCATATAAGGATACACATCATAAAGGAACAGAATGGACTAAGCGGAGCAAGAGCACATACGAGGACGGAAAGTGTCGCTGAAGAAGTCACAGATGTGTGACGAAAGATTTCTAGACAATGAATATGAGTTAGAATAAGAACAGTAATAAACGAGTGATTAACGAATATATATATATATATATATCCCTAACCCTAACCCTAACCCTAACCCTAACCCTAACCCTAACCCTAAGTATGTACATATATGTGTGTATACATGTATATATATTCTTTGTATTATTACATTATTGAACGCACACGTCCTATTTTACAAGTAAGTCTACTATTATTCTGACGTGACTAGAGGCCAGGACAGAGGTATAGATAGAAAGATGGAGGAAGACAGATAGATAAATAGATAGAAAGATAGATAGATAGATAGACAGATAGATAGATAGATAGATAGATAGAAAGATAGTCACGTCAGAATAATAGTAGACTTACTTGTAAAATAGGACGTGTGCGTTCAATAATGTAATAATACAAAGAATATATATACATGTATACACACATATATGTACATACTTACATCTACATGTGTATATACATGCATATCAGGGTACAGGACGTTAGAACAATAAACTACAGACAACGGAACGAACACATAGGAAAACGGAAAGCCCCTTGGAATATCCCTTCATCAGCTGTCTCTATTCTATCTAGACGTTTCGAAGACCAGGCAGGACGTACTCTAGAATAGTCTCTTCCTGAGTAGATGTAAGTATGTACATATATGTGTGTATACATGTATATATATTCTTTGTATTATTACATTACTGAACGCACACGTCCTATTTTACAAGTAAGTCTACTATTATTCTGACGTGACTATCTTTCTATCTATCTATCTATCTATCTATCTATCTATCTATCTATCTTTCTATCTATTTATCTATCTGTCTTCCTCCATCTTTCTATCTATACCTCTGTCCTGGCCTCTACTTCACTGCTATACCCTTCTGTCCCTTCCTCCTTGTTCCACTTCCTCCTTGTTCCACTTCCTCCCTCCACCATCCTCTCTATCTATTTATCTATCTGTCTTCCTCTATCTTCCTATCTACCCTTCTGTCCTGGCCTCTACTTCACTGCTTCTGTCCCTTCCTCCTTGTTCCATTTCCTCCCTCCACCATCCTCTCTGCTCTCGTGTGACCTGTGGTCAACTTTCTTTTCACTCCAGCCGCTGTGAAGGCAAGACGAACTACTAGCGTTCTACCTCAGATTTGCGTTTGGTCGTACGGCTTTTGAATGTTGTTTTCACTGTCCATTTTTTCCTGTCTTGGTTTGTGTTTGCCACCTTGGAATCCTCTGTGTAGTTGGTTGATCCACTACTCAGGAAGAGACTATTCTAGAGTACGTCCTGTCTGGTCTTCGAAACGTCTAGATAGAATAGAGACAGCTGATGAAGGGATATTCCAAGGGGCTTTCCGTTTTCCTATGTGTTCGTTCCGTTGTCTGTAGTTTATTGTTCTAACGTCCTGTACCCTGATATGCATGTATATACACATGTAGATGTAAGTATGTACATATATGTGTGTATACATGTATATATATTCTTTGTATTATTACATTATTGAACGCACACGTCCTATTTTACAAGTAAGTCTATATATATATATATATATATATATATATATATATATATATATATATATATATATATATATATATATATATATATATGTATATATATATATTGTGTGTGTGTGTGTGTGTGTTTGTGTTTCTTTGGTAAAAAAAGGAAGAAAAATCTATCTATCTATCTATCTATCTATCTATCTATCTATCTATTTATCTTCTGTTTTCTTTACAGATCAACGAACTAAAACTGCTTCTTTACCAACAGCAGATGACGAACCGAGAACTGCAAGAAAAACTGTTACAGTCGTATTACAATCCTCACGCCTATGATACCGTATCACAGAGCACTGTAAGACAATTATCAAATAATTATTCAAGTTTGTGAGCCATTGACGAATGAAGTAATCAAATAACCCATGTACTTACTGCAGTAATATATATGTAATTGAATCCGTACACACATACATATTTATACACACATATATATATGCGTAGATGCATACATATAACATAACCAACAATCAGTGAGAAGAAAATAGTTATTTTTTTGTATAATGGCGTTTGTATAACCCATTAGATGCTCATATACTTAAAAAGTAAAAAGAAACATTCAGTTATTTATAAACACTTCTTTAACAGTAAACCACTTACCTGGTTTATGTGTGCTTCATACACATTACACTGAAAATAAGCAAACATCACTTGTTTTCGTCTGTGAATTGAGGAAAATATTCCATGATCTGTGCTTGACAATTGACTACATGAGTGTGAGACACATTTTCTAACGGTTTTCCCGACCAAATTTCGATGTATCGCTGGCCGTATATATATTTCGATGTTTGCGAATAGTTTTGGTTAAATATTATATATGATTAATATATATATAATCTGTTAAGTAAAGTTAGTAATTGACTTGCATAAAAATAGAGATTATTGTTTGTCTTTGTCTCAGCCATACTGTTATTGATAATGAAATTTTAATGACGGATCTTCTTCCTTAGTTTCAAAACCAAATCCCAATTTATAAAATGA
>NC_142934.1:55409167-55419167 GCF_046866305.1 Octopus bimaculoides | reverse complement strand
GTGTGTGTGTGTGTGTGTGTGTGTGTCTGTGTTTGTCCCACCAACGTCGCTTGACAACCGATGTTGGTGTGTTTACGTCCCCGTGACTTAGCGGTTCGGCAAAAAAGAACGATAGAATAAGTACTAGGCTTACAAAAGTCCTGCGGTCGATTTGCTCGACTAAAGGCGGTGCTTCAGCATGGCCACAGTCAAATGACTGAAACAAGTAAAAGTGTAAAAGAGTAAATGTTCCAAAGGAACTGATACTTCCATTAGTGAAATCTAGGTTATGTCCCTTTAATCATTAAATGAAGAATATTATTGTGTTTAATGCGTTTTAACTAAAACAAAAATGCTAAGTGGAGGTAGTCGAACGGAGGAAGGGCGAAAGTGTGCTAACCTGTGTATCTAACTGTGTGAGGGATGAACGAGGTATATGGATGAAACTTGTCGAGATGCTTACGTCTTATAGAGAATTTTGACCTCGGGTTTTGAAGGTAAGCCCCGTTTTTCAATCTAATAAGGGTATGTGCTTTTAGTCTATACAGAATACACTCTTTTGACCCGTTGATGTGTGGCCTAGACCTTCCTTGGATGCTTCACTTAATGGTGTGTAATATACAGCTGTCCTTCAGCTTCCAGATATGGCTTGCTAGCTTTGTGTTTTTCAAGTCACTTTCGCATAGTCCAATACTTTTTCTTTCGGATATTTTAAATGGCAGATCGGAGGTGAACTCCACTGAGCTAACCATGCATGCTTGGTCTAATGAGCATGTATGTGAAATCCTACAGTTTCAATCTGGAGTGAACGTCTTCATTGATTTACGTAAAATGATGTTTTTCATATTACGGCTGCTGTTGTAGGAAATTTGCATGGAACATCTATTAAAGATTTTTTATATCTATGGCTATCAAGAAAAGGCTTATGCATGAGGTCTAGGAATAATTTTTTACCTATATTTGTCCTAAGTCAAGAAGAAACTGGAATTACACCATATAACTTATATGAATGCTTATGGTGCTACGGAGTGGTATCGAACCCTTGACTTCAGGTTCTCTGAGTTTGTCTCAGGGGAATGATTTGTTGTCCTGATGAGAATGTTTCACCAATGTCTTGTGTTGAAATGTGTAAATGAATTGAGGGTCAGCTATATTTTTTATATTTTTATATTTTCGCCAGTGCAGTCTGCAGTATTGTATACTGATGTTAATGTATACCAATGTATCGGACATTGTTGGTGTTGTATACTGTTTTAACTATACTTTACCGCGTATGAACGCATAATTTGTTGAAATTTGAGGCAACCACGCATTAAAACGTAACTTGTAGAAGTTTGAAGCAAACGTATTATCTTACACAAAACTGCGCCACTATCGAAATTTTTGACCATATTTTGAAGATACAAAAGCTTCAATATACTTTTGTATATTGTGATATTATATATCGGGTTGCTATCGATTGCTGTAGCATTACGAAGCACAACCTTTGAAATATGTTGTGATATTTGAAATATGAGGTGATGTTGTGTACAAAAGAGGTTATCAATTCTCACAAAATTAACATCATGCTGTAGTTAAAATTAAAATACCCACGTATAATATTTGTTGGCATGTAGAGTATTTCTCCTCCAGCTTTTCTGTAAAGGCAGGCCGTCTAGTATTATTTTTAAACCAGACACATGAAAACTAAAAATATTAAAAATGCCAAAGTATATTTATAGTGTGTTGCCGTAAAATTAAAATTGCGGGATGTAGCTTAAGTTTTAGTCAGTACAGCGCAGGTATCAATGACGCGCATTGGAAGAGCAACGGCAACACTTTCCGGTTCGTTTGTCAGCGTTAGGGCCGCGATTAATTCAACATAGAATCTGCATATATATATTTCAAGGGTGTAAGTATATTTCAGAGTACCAAATAAAAAATAAAAAAATACACACGCATGCAAAAACACACAAAAAACATTTATATACACGTGCATACATCATTCATATATACACATGCATATATACATATATGTGCGTGTATGTTCGTGCGTGTGCATGCGTCTGCATGCGTCTGCGCGTTTATGTATGTATGCATGCATGTATATTATATCTACATGTTTACATGCAATAAATACACATGACCTATATGTATATGTATGTATACGCACACAACCGGGCACGCACACACGCACACACACACACACACACACACACACACACACACACACACACACACACACAACGTAATGTTTGTTGCCACTTCAACGTGGCTGTTCCATACGGAACTGTGGTACTACATTTTAGGGAGTGGTTCACTCCCTTACTCGCAATATATCAGACATAAGTTGTGTGTCGTGAACCAGCTGGAAAGGATGTTTTCCTGGGGTTAAAATGTTGTAACACAGTTCCGTATGGAACAGCCATACTGAAGTGGCAACAGACATTACGTGTTAGTATCGTTACTACTTGTATCTCTTTTAGAGATTTTAAAACTATCTACTTTGCTTACATACATACATACATACATACATACATACACGTTTACCAGTTTGCTCACAGTTAGGTATTCAAAATAGGTCGAAACATATGTAGGTCTATTTGAGACTATTTATATATAAATGTGAATTAAAGGTCGTGCTGATGCTACTTCGTCATGATCCTTTCGTTAAAGATTTTTTCACTTCCCGAGCATTAAACTAATACATCTGTTTGTTGTCTACACCAATAGTCTTCATCTTTTGTTTTTTTTTGTGACCTCCGCCCCCCCCTCTCTCTCTCTCTCTCTCTCTCTCTCTCTATATATATATATATATATATATATATATACATATATATGATTATAAATATATAGGGATCAGCATGAGTTGCTTCACCAACATACTGTATGTTGGTGAAGCAACTCATGCTGATCCCTATATATTTATCTCTTTCGCTTCTGAGGTCACATCCTCAATATTCCGTTTGGCTTTAAGTGCAAGAGAGCTGAGAGGATATCTATGTTTGCTCGCAATAACATTGGCAACTAAAACAATTTCCAACTCACATGCGTATATCATCATTTTCACGCCCACTTTTCCATACATGCAAAGTTTGGATGGGTTTCGGACGGGTTTTGAACAAGTTTGTTTCAATAGTGACCCGTTGCTTATCACGTTCCTTTGTCATCTCATTTATAACGTTCAGCATCTTAAATTCAGAGTGTCTCAGAAAGATTTACCCATTGATATTTCTCAATTATTCGAAATAAACTTAAGGTAGGATAATGAAATATGGCACACACGTTCTAATGTAAATTGCCAATCAATTGCAGTAATTACATTTCAAAATGACTGCCTTTCGCTTTGATCATAACCTCCAAACGAGTGATCACTGAGTTGCATCATCACCGTACCACCTTTTCATCCAACTTGGACCCATGAAAACAGAAGGGCTTTCTTCAGATCTGACACATTTGAATAGGAGTGAGCAGAAACATTACTCTCCAAGATGGACCAGGTAGCAAAGTCCATGGGACTGATGTCTAGACTTGAGAGAGGCCATATCGTCTTGTCTCTAAAACCGCTGAAATGCTCTTTGCACCATCTCAGTGTCAAATTGGATGTGTGGGCCGGAGCCCCGTCTTGAGTGAAGCTATAACTGTCACCAAAGGTTTCTGTGACCCAAGGTAATACTTTCTCATCCAACATTTCCACATAAACTTCACTGTTGACCTTGACACTAGCATCGATGAAGATCAAGGGAGACTTGGACCTATCAGATGCAACTTCAGCCAACATTATGAGTGAAACTGGCTTATGACGGCATAAATGACTCCTGTTACCTTCGGCCAAGTCTCCTGTGTTACGTGCATAAAGCCAGCTATTCTGCCTGTTGGTAACTGCCTTCACAGTGAATATCTTCTCGTCCGACCTAATCAGCAATTTTTTAGCGGCGCGCTTCATCTCAGCTAACATAGTTTTACCCGTGTCAAGCCGTTTCTTCTTGGAAGCTGCTGAAATAAACAGCCACGATTGTTTCTCGTATGCAGTTAGTTTTAAATCATTGACAATTTTGAAATATCAAGAGCTTTTGCAGTTGTTCTTGCACTCCTGCGGAGATTTCAGTTCATTTGCTTCTTCACAGCTTCAACAGTTTGTTTGGTACGAATGAACAATTTCCTATCAGGAATTGACTTGGTAGTGGTAGCAGCGAACTCCAAACATTGTTTCCAGGTATTGAACACTTTTACGGAACACAGTGAACTGTTTTGTTATGTCTTTGTTGCTCGCTCCAGTTATTTTCAAAGCGACTATCTGGTCATATTTTGCTTTCGACGTCATGTTTGTTTAAAAATCTGTTATAGATGAATGAAACAATAGATGCATTAACAAAAGACATATGCAAATCTTTATGTAAAATATAGATAATATTACCTCAACCGGTATTCTTTAGGAAGACTTTTAGACATGGGTAAATCTTTCTGGGACATCTTGTAAGTTTTCATTACTTCGGCCATGTCTTCCTTTAACTTTCTCTTCCAGTGATTCCATTCATATAGATCTTCTGGCACCTCTGATTGGCAGACATATTTTCTTTCCGATGGCGAAGACTTATTAGTTTGCTTTCGTTCATATATTCGTAAGTTGCTCACAAGATGAGCCTTAGATAGACAATCTCTGTTACAAGTTGAACATTTAAAGGGATTATTCATTCATACAGAGTTCGGCAAAAATATACTTCTCACATTAGTTACATGAAGACATCCAATCCAATGGGAGTGTAAAATGTGGGCGGTTTTTACCGCACTCTGTACACCCCACCCATACATATATGTATGTACACACACACACACACACACACACACACACACACACACACATATATATATATATGCACACACACACACACACGCACGCACGCACACACACACACACGCACATACACACACGCACACACACATAAAATAGATGTCTTATAAAACTATTCCGTACATACAATAACAGCCATACCAACAATCCAACATATCTCCAGCATCAGCTGTCCCACGGGTATCACTATGGTTTCGACACCTGGACAGTACCATTCTTTTATTCTTTTATACGTTTCATCCCTAAGGTTGTAGCCATGCTGGAGCACCGCCGGTGTAATCACCTTTTCAATGGCCAACCTTGTGTGATTGACTTTTGGTGAAGGGGAGTACCTCTCTCTCTCTTTCACACACACGCACACGCACACGCACACACGCACGCACACACACACACGCACGCACACACACACACACACACACACACACACACACACACACACACACACACACACACACAAAATATTTATATTTGTATATAAATTCATTAGTTACTATAATTTATTAGTTTTTTTTTTGCATATTCTTAGTTTATGTATGTGTATGCAAATATAGTATTGGTACATCCCATTTATGTTCATTAGAAATTGAATAAATAAAGAATTTTGACATGTACGAATATTTATCTCCCCCCACTGTATATCTCACACACACATTTAAGCACATGCATGTGTTTGTGTGTGTATGTTTACGTGCGTGTGCATGTGTTCGTTTCTCTCACCTAATCTCACATAACTTTCCTCTTTTATAATATTTCAAAATAGATGAGAGAAAACTTTATCCGGGGCATGAATCGTGCTACACTATCTGACTATCTTGACATTAATGCTGGCTGTACTGTACCGTACATTTCTCAGCATCCGGACGAAAGCTTCCTAGATGGCTTTAACATCGGAGGTAAGTAAATTTTGTATGAAACGCAACTTCGTGAATCGAGGTGAAAGTGTTTGAACCTATCTCGGTTGTATCTTTGAATGTCTGCACTAAACATTTATCTATATATTGCTTAATGTTCACCCAGCTATAGGGGATATTGTATGCTATTTATAAGATATTATAGCTTCACTCACATAACAGCCAATTCATGTTACCAGATGGTTTCATACTGAAGAACCTGTCGAGTATGGAAAGGTAAGTTAATAATCATCGGACATAACTGCCCGGAAGAGTGTAGCTTGTTCTCTACTACTGAGAACTTGAAACCAAGTCTAGAGAACTGAATTCATAGAGGAAAAAATAATTCAGTAAAAATTAAAAAAAAAAAAGAACATAGCTGGTCTTTAAGCCAATCAAAGTTGTCTCTTAGATTAGTTCCATTTAATCATTGTCCTGCTTGTTAGCACTCAAGTGGCAAATGTTTATTCCAAATTTTGTGCATGTGATTGTGGAGTAAAAAGAAGGTAAAAGTGAGGAGAGGATGAGGGGAAAGAGAAAGAAATAATGATGGTGGAGGGAGAGAGAGAGAGAGAGAGAGAGAGAGAGAGAGAGAGAGAGAGAGGGGGGCATGGGAGGGTTTTTTTGAAGGACATGCGTGGTTGTGTATTTGTATGACTGTGGGGGTGGGGGGGGAAAATAAATTTCTTATTTATGTTAGGGACTATTTAAGCAGGAAGAGTAAACATTTATTGTTAGGGTGGAAACAGCCACTCCGCTAAAACACATTTTCGGTCTCGAGGACAATGAAAAACATCTCATTTTTAGAGTTAAGGTAAGCTACTGGCCGAATGGCTAAACAGAGTCTGCACTACCTATTGTTATTGAAGTAAGATCCCCCATTCCTTATATTGTATTGCATTTTCTTTCAGTAGTTAGATTTATTTTGTCAATGTGATGACGTTTCGTCTCTGGATTTCAAAGGACTTGTGGTTGCTGAGTCTGGACTTGAGAGAGCCTCCCGTTGCAACCATACATCTCCGTACATACACCGCCCCACCAGGTTCCTTCGGTACAATCTCTACCTTATACTCGATGACCTCTGTATTAAACTTATTATAACTGACCGTTTAGTGGGCATGTGGTGTTACATCTGCATGGGTTTGGTTCGGTGCAAAATTTTGGCTAAAGTGTTGCCAAAGAGATTGACGCTTGCCGTCGAGGTGTAATTAGTGATTCCCAAACATGCGCCAGATCTATCCACAACCTCCGCCTCATGCAGTACATCATTAAAAAGGTGGGCAGGAAATCTGGCACGAGTGGGTTCCTGAAATATTTAGATCTGTCTAAAACCTTCGATAGAGTAGACTAATAATACTTGGTGATTGTCCGCACGGCGTTTAGTTTTGATCCTGTCTTCCGCGGTTGGATCGCCGTTATGCACAACGACACTTGCTCAGCGGTTTCGGTGAAAGGTGACCTATCGGAACCATTCAGTATCATGTACTCATTCTGTCAAGTTTATTCTCTCTCATCCCTTCTGTTCCCACTTCTCACTTGAACTACTACTGCAGAAACAAGAGATGTTTAGTGGGATCTCGTGTGATAAGAGATGCGAAAGAGCTGTGTCGGCATACCCAGACGGCATCACCATCATAATGTCGGACACCAAACACATCGAGGTGATTGGCTCTACTTTAAGGAACTACGAGGCGGTGACAGGAGTAAAAACCAAGTTTAGGTACTCGCACCTGGAGAAGCAGGTCCATGCTGTCCAACAGTGTAGAAGGACACTGGACGGACGGACCAGTTAAATAGTTCGGAGTCGATTTTGAAGCAGAACTTCAGGAGGAGAACTGGGACTAGGTAGCGAGTAGGGTGGTTAATCTCACCTAGAAATGGACCGAGAGAAAGCTACCCTTGAAAGGTTGGACGGAGGTGGCGAATGCTTAGATCGTCTCCGTCAAATATTTTCGTCTGACCGTCGTACTTTGCCCCAGTTCGCATCTGACCGAACTGGAACACCTGCTCTTCCGCGTTCTATGGAGAAGGCGCGTTCTACTGGTCAGACGCTCCACTTGTTATCTACAACCGCTGAGCATAGGACTGAGCATGTCATGGCTGATGGCGCGCAGTCATGCGCTGAGGCTGTGACATCTTAAGCAATTCCTTGACGATGAACAAATGAGGTCATTGTCAAAGAATTGATAGAGATGTAGCAGCCTTGTCAGATTTGCATTTTCAGGGCTTGCGGTTTTGACCGAGCTGCAGTCCTGGATCAAGCAAAGACCAAAAAACAGTGCACCTACCATCTGGAATATTCTAAAGGGTTCAGAACTATGCTAGTCAAGCAGTGCAGTTGGTGGGAGTTTCACTATGGTTTTCTATAGTGGGTTAGTGGAGGGCAAAAGCAACGATATCCTTGGGGAGACTCGGTATCGACGAGAATCAACTGACTGGTTTGTTCCGGAGAATTTTCGGGTCGGGGCCCATGGATAACTTTCAGAAATCCCTGATCTGTTAGTGCTACTGGTTGGCATTACTGATTCAAGATAAACTTTACAGACATGGCACCGACAGCCGAACCTGCTCGAGATGCGTGCAGAGCCACAATACTGTTCTATACGCTTTCATCCAGTGCCCGAGCATTGCTGACTTGTGGAGTTATGTCAAGCACCGACTGTCACTTCTAGAATGGATCCAGCTGTTGACTCAGTACATTGTGAAAATCGCTCAATCGCTTTTCTTCGGGAGTTTTTATCTGTCAGGTTGGCGGCTGAAGCGAAAGTGGCTGCGTGGTAGACTAGATTCAATGGGTTGAAGACAGACACTCCATTCTTTGGTTAACAGTTTCATCTGAAAAAGAAAGTGAGACTAGGAAGGGAGGTGCAGTCTTCCAGGAAATTTTCTGAAAGGTGATTGAGTGAGTGAGTGAGTGAGTGAGTGAGTGAGTGTGTATATGTGTATGTGTGTGCGTGCGTGTGCGATCATCATTATATGCGTGTGTGTATATGCGTCTGTATATGTATGTATATGTGTATGTGTGTGTATGAGTGCGCATGTGTGTAAATGTGAATATTATATTTGTATGTATACACAAATTAGCTGTTGCTTAAAGCCAGATTAGCATATATATCTATCCCATCTTCTATTCAGTGATTCAAGCACACTGGATCTTGGGCAACATTACTTAAATATGATTTAAGGAGATATGGCTACTATTTCTAGTAATTTTTTTGGTTGCAGAAAGAGTTTCTTTGAGACTCGTGGCATATCATTATGGTTGGAGTGAACGGCCCTATACTGAAAATGCATCGGTAGATTAACGAAAGACAATAGGGACAAGACACTTACCTTACTAGTCAGGTTGACCGTGTTTGGTGGAGTTTCCACGGGTAGCCCACGAAACTCTTTCTCTTTTGAGTACTTATTCATTGTTCCAAATTTATTATTACTGTTGTACTTTTTACGTGCTTTTAAAAAAATTTATATATAATCCCGCGTTACATCGCCCTGTACTGTCCACAATGTTATTATTATTTTTTTGAGAATCTTTAATGAAAGAATTGTTTGCACTACGGGCAAAATGCTTAGCGACATTTCGTTCAAATGCTGCCGGGGTTGATTTTGCCCTTCATCCTTTCGAGATCGATAAAATAAGTACCAGTTGAGCACTTAGATCGATATAATCGATGTAGCCCCTCCCCGAAATTGCTGGCCCTGTGCCAAAATCTGAAACTATTATTAACAGCAAAAACGACAACAATTCTTTATTAGTCAAAACAGGTCAAGGAAAAGGAGGACAGTATGAAAGATAATGATGAAATATAATTTAATTTAATTTAATTTAATTTACGACGAAAGAAACAAACAAACGAAGTTTGCCTTTAGGAGCGTTGAGATATCTTAGAAAGTTAAAGAAATGATTTAAATTCTCAAACGCAGGATAATGCCTACACTTTTTTCTGCAAAATAGGGGTAGTTTATCCTGTTCAGGTTATATTATTAGCATTATCGTGCGTTTGAGAATTTAAAATCACTTCTTTAACTTTATAATTTAATTTATTGGAATAATCAACGGCGAACGTAAAGCAATATGATTTGTTGTTTTGAAAACTGAATGCCTGTCCAATGCACGCATGCCAAATATATTGGCTCAGATACTTAACTGAGGGCTTAAATTATAAGTATGCGACGAGCTGGCTGAATCGTTGATATGCCGGAAAATATGCTTCGCAGTACTTCGTCCATCTTTACGTTCTGAGTTCAAATTCCGCTGAGGTCGCCATTAGCTTTCATCTCTTTGAGGATTGATGAAATA
>NC_142934.1:55401667-55406667 GCF_046866305.1 Octopus bimaculoides | reverse complement strand
TGTATATATGTATGCATGGGTGTATGTATGTGAACATACACAAAGTAGCTGTTGTTCAAAGCGAGATCTTAATTGACTCATTCCATCTTTTATTCAATGATTCAGACATATTGAATTGAGGATAACATTATCTAAATATGATCTGAGGGATATATGGCTACTATTTCTAGCAATATTGTTTGGTTGCAGAAAGAATCTCTTGAGACTCATGAGTAACATACCATTAGGGTAGAAATAACGAGTTATTGAAAATATTGAACGTGTAAATCAAGAGTGGTCTCCCTTAGATAAAAGATTTCAGTTATGTCCCTTGAACGGTTTTGATAACAGTGGGCAATAAAGTTTTTTTTTTTTGTCTGATGTCTGGAATATTTCAACGAATTCACAAGTGATTTTGCCTGCTAAATTCAAAAATAACTTCAGTTTTTCTCTGTCAGGTCTAGTTTTCTGACGAGATCTGATAGAGTAAGTATTTTATTCAAAGAAGAGGCACATAATAGGAATCAATAAAGAGAGCGTAACACAAAACAAAGTACAAATAAAAATTCAAAATTGAAATTGCTCATTGGCAAAGATTTTTAGCAGAAAATGCAAGGAATAAATTTACGCTTCTTTGAGCACCATGAATGTTGGGCAACAAGAATATCTCATTTTAAGCACCAGCAATAGTCTTCCATCATCACAGCGTCCCAACGTCCTTGGTACCGAGTTTCCATCTCCTTGATGTCCTGATGGAATCGTTCGCCTTGTTCATCGCTAACATCTTCGAGATTTTCAGAAAAACGATCAAGATAAATAAAAAGATAATGCATTTTGATGCTCATATTAGCGCCAATATCATGAGAAGTTGATATTAAGTTGGTAACAAGGTCTTTATAGATTTCACTTTTGTGTTTCTCAAGAAAATTTCGCACTGCTTCTGCAAAGGCTAGCCAAGCTGATGCTTCATTTTCGCTCATCGTTTTCACGAAATTTGTCTCTTTCAAGAGCTTACGGATTTGTAGTCCATCAAAAATCCCTGCTCAATCGTCAAGTCTGGAAATACACTACAGATATACTTGAAGCATTCCCCATTTTCGTCAAGAACTTTGACGAATTGCTTGATCAATCCGAGTTTGATGTGCAAAGGGGTGGGGGAAAAGATTTAATTTCGCTCACCTAAAAGTTCTTCCAATATATTGGCAGCTCTATATGGAGCCATATTTGTTCGAGGCGGCCAGTCTTTCTTAACATAATGGTTTACTTGGTCTCTACTGTTTCACATGCAAAGAAAACATGGGCATTTTGTATAACCAGATTGCTGTCCCATTAGAAAATTCACGATCTTTAAATCAACGCAGATGACCCATTTATGATCATGATAGAGTATGTTCTCTAAAACCAACTTAATTTCTTCATATTTTTCCTTCAGATTTGTTGAGTGGTCGAGTGGGACAGAACCATACGCATTTCCGTTGGGCAACAATACACATTTTAAACTACGCTTAGTGCTGTCTATGAAAAGACGCCATTCCTCTGGTTTGTATTCCTAAATGTCAAGTTTTATTAAGAAGCCCACTGACATTTCTGCAGTAAACCAGCTCTTCCCGTTTTGTGAAGAAAGGAACTCTTCATGCCAACTTCGATAAAAGGTTATACGATCACTATTCTCGAGAAGTTTCTTCTCTTTCAGTTGGGAAGCCAACAGTTCTGCAGAATTTTTTGGGAGCTTTAAGTCATGAACTAGATCATTCAGCTCTACCTGGGATAATAGCTGAGGTAAAGTCTCAACTGAAAAGTCTTGAACTCTAGTGTCTTCTTCAGGTGATGAATCTTCTTTAGTTGAGGGAAAATTTTATCTGAGGCAAGACATTGAAGACAAGAACAGGAAGCTCTTCACTGTGTGGAACCGGTTTAATAGCAGATTCGGATAGACAAGCGTTTGTCGATTTTTCCGGTTAATACCCTTCAAATTTAGGTTACAAAGATAGTAGGCGTCCACGTGATCATAGGGCTCCCGCCATACCGATGCTATAGAAAACCTCATACTTTTCCTTGTCGCAAATGTTCTGTACATTGTTTGCAGACACTATGCGGTGCCAATATTTATCTTGGTCTTCCAGCTTGGTCTTCCAGCTTGACCCCAAAATATGCCATATACGCTCTTTCAACAAAATCAGTGATATCTTTTCAGGTAATGAGTATTCTCCACAAACATAACAAAACACATTTGGAGATTTAACGCAACACTTTCTTGAAGAGGACATCTTGCTCATTTTCTATTGCTTAGTTCACCAAAATATCTAAAAAGTATGGAAAAAGAAAAAAAAAACAACTTAAAATTAGAATAAGGTAACGAACACTGCGTACTGGACGTACACGCATACATAGTAACTGTAGGGATGTTCAATAACTTAAAAACTAGATCTGATAGGTCAAAAACAAGGTTATATTTGGATTCAGGAGACCGATTTCGTATAGGAATGATGTCTATTTCCTAAACACCAAAAACCTTGTAGGCCATTGTAATGTGTATCTTGTGCTACCCACCTTCTAAATTCAGCATTGCTGGAAAACTACCTTTACTAGTAGTATAATATCTTCTTTTGAGGCTTATGATTCATAGGGGTGAAATTTTAAGGCTGCAGCCCCTCTCTGTTGTTTTCTTAGGCGTTGTTAGGGGAGTTAGTTTCGTGAGCATGTTGTCTAACTTTAAATATTTCTAGTCGACGTAATTAGTTGACTTATGTTTCTGTGGGTTTAGACTAAGATCAACTCCTTTGATATCTAAGTTGGTAGAGTGCATTACTCCTTGGACAGTACATGTGTGTGTGCGTGCGTGCGTTTGTGTGTGTGTGCGCCCGTGTGTGAGTGTTTGTGTGCGTCCGTGTGTGAGTGTTTGTGGTGTCTATCTATCTATCTATCTATCTATCTATCTATCTATCTATCTATCTATCTATCTGTCTGTCTAGATAATTAGATAGATAGGTTTCTTTATTAGCCACACAGGGCTCAACACAGAGGGGACAAAATACAAATGTAGAGTTTTTCTTTTCGAGGGGGTCGAAAACAAAGCAGAAAAAAAAACAAAAGTGGGGACAACGATGAAAAAATACATCGCAAAACGTTTGGGGTATTTACAAAAAATACGAAATAATACAAAAAATTCCCAATAAATGGGGAGGTTATCCGTGGAAAGAAAAACCTACGAAAAGACCACGGTAACCTCGGTCTTTAGCGTCACAGTTTGTTTAATAAAATTTCTTTTATTTAAGCAAGAAACGTGAGTAACTCTCTGTTTACAAAATTTTAAAACGTTTTATAGAATCATGGTCAAGGTGGCTTCGTCATTTATACGTGCCATTCTTGCTACATGTATCCATCTTTTTTCGAAACATTTGCTAGACAACACTTGCCTCTCTACTCTCATCTTCCTTTTCAAGTGATACTTGAAAAAGTTGATGAGAGATTGACCAGAGAGGAAAGTATTTGTCTCTAATCCTTTCAGACGCGTCCACCAGATGCATTCTTTGGCCATAGCCACAAGTACGATAAATACAGCTCTTCTTTCCGTTTAAAGGAAGGAGGCGTGACGATATTGACGATAGACTCGGTTGATAAACCGACTCGTCCCACACGCAACAGCAGTCGTTCGACATAAGCCCACAGCTCCGAAATGGTTGGACACTGCACGAGTGCGTGCAGAACGGTTTCATCGCTCTGACCGCATCTCGGGCAGGTCGGCCCCGCATTTCGCGAGCCGTGTCTATAGAGCTTATCCCGAACGGGTAGCGCCTCTCGGTAACACTGCCAGGCCAGGAATCTCTGGAAGTTGTCCATAGGTCCCGGCCCGAAAGTCGTCCTGAACAGGCGGGTCAGGTATTCCTCGTCGACGCCCAGGTTCGCCCCGAGATCGTCGTCGTACCTGCCCTCCACTAATCCCCTATAGAATGACTTCGTTGTGATGCAGCCGCTCAAGGTCGACCCGGGACGGCAAAGTTGTTGCAGAGCAACGCGACACTCACGGTGCCATTCGCCATTCCTCGGCCTCTTTTTGATCCACGACTGCAGCTCGGTCATGGAGACGAGCTGCGGGAAAGCGCGTCGCACAAACGGCGACCACACCTGCTCACCGTCGTCTACGTAGAGCCGGAGATGTCGCAGTCTCAGCGCATGTCTGCGCATCATCAACCACGGCATGCCCAGCCCTCCTTTCAGCGGGTGTTGGCAACAAACGGATCGCCTCACCATCGGAACGCTTCCTTTCCACAAAAAGCGGAAGAGGATGCGCTCCATTTCGGTGATGGCGCGATCGGGACAAGGCACGACGGTCAGGCGGTATTCGATGACGGACGCGATGTACGCGTTCGCCACCTCCGCCCGACCTTTTAGGGACAGCTTCCTCTCGGACCATTGCCGGCAGAGAGTGGCCACCCTACTCGTTATCTCGTCCCAGTTCTTCTCCGTTTGCAGGTCCGGACCGAACCAGACTCCGAGCAACTTGACCGGACCGTCCGTCCAGCGTCCCACTACTGAGGCGCTGCCGGACGGTATGGGCTTGCTTCTCCAGGTGCCGAGCAGCAAACCCACCGACTTATCCCGGTTGATTTTCGCTCCCGTCACCGCTTCGTAGTCTTTCAGCGTCTCGCCGACAAGCTCGATGTGCTCGTGGCTAGACGCTATGACGGTGACGTCGTCCGCGTATGCCGACACGCTCGTCCCGCACCCCAGTTCTCGCGGGATGCCCCTCAGCGTCGCCAGCTTCCGCAGTAGTGGCTCGAGAGTCAATACGTACAGGAGCGGCGACAGGGGGCATCCCTGACGAACCGAACGTGCAATGTCGAAGGGTCCCGATAGACGTCCATTGACGCGAACAACCGAACGGATGCCTGTGTACAAGGCAGCCATCCAGCCGCGGAAAACGGGACCGAAGCCGGCCGCTTCGAGGACGGCCTCCAAGTATCGATGGTCTACCCTATCGAAAGCTTTGGATTGATCCAAATTGATCAGGGCCCCACCCA
>NC_142934.1:55366667-55399167 GCF_046866305.1 Octopus bimaculoides | reverse complement strand
CGTCAGAAGGATAACCCAAGAGCCAGAGAAATAAGAACCCTCAGTATCTTAGAAGCCATCGCCACTCCTAATATGCTAGAGTACTGGTGGAATGTCCCAGTGAAAACCTTAATAAAATGAAAACATAAAAGACCTGACATAGTGATTTGGGATGGAGAAGAGACACTGTGTACAATTGTGGAAATCAGCTGTCCAGCAGATGTTAACATAAAGCTGAAGATCAGTGAAAAAGAAAATACCTACGCTGAACTAATGAGAAATCTACAGTTACTCTACCCGGATTACAAGTTCAGGTTTATACCCGTAATTATTGGGTCACTAGGATATGTAACGCATTGCCTAAGTACGAATCTTGAGAAATTAGGCTTCTCAAAACCAGAAAGGAGAAAACTGATTTGAAAACTACAGATCCAAACCATCACTGGAACTGTAAAAATCTGTGAAATTTACCAGAAGTTTATCATTTAAGTTTATCATTTAAGTATATATGTGCATGTGCAGATGTGCAACTATATGGATGGGAATACACAAATAAAACAAAACATACAAATCTGCACGTGCACTGACTCCAAATACTGCACATATACATACATACATGCAAAAATACTCTGTTGATGCTGCTGAAATTCCAGTGAGGGAGCCTTGGATCTAATTTAGAAACCGGTTCTTTCTCTATTGGCAAAAAAAATCTTGAAATAAAACTGAATAAGGATATACACACATACGTACGTACATACACACGTGAGCGTGTAGATTTGCAGTTGCAGGTACTAGATTCGCTGGTATTTTGCTTAGATGTTAGTCTATCTAAGGATAAGTCAATAGGTTATGCGTCACTTCGATTCTATGTTCATTTGTTTTAGCCGGAAAACATAATTACAAAGTTCAACTCATATAATCTTCAGAAAAATCTGAATGCTGCAATTATGCCTGAATTAACATTCTCATATGAAGTGAAGAGAGGAAAGATATTTCCAAAGTAATCAATCCGAAATATAGTGAATTAAATTAATTGTATCAGATGTATGTATGTTTGTACTTATATATGTATGTATGTATGTATGTATGTATGTATGTATGTATGTATGTATGTATGTATCATCATCATCATCATCATCGTTTAACGTCCGCTTTCCATGCTAGCATGGGTTGGACGATTTGACTGAGGACTGGTGAAACCGGATGGCAACACCAGGCTCCAGTCTGATTTGGCAGAGTTTCTACAGCTGGATGCCCTTCCTAACGCCAACCACTCAGAGAGTGTATGTATATATATATATATATATATGTGTGTGTGTGTGTGTGCGTGTGTGTATGCGTGCGTGCGTGTGTGCGTGTGCATGTGTGTTGTTTGTGTGTGTGAACATATATATTGGTGTCACTGTCTGTTTACATAAACACGCGCACACACACATACATGCACATATAGTGAATATGTATGCGTATCTGTGTGCATGTATAATGTGTATATGTTTGTATGCACACACACACACACACACACACATCTCTCTCTCTCACACACACACACATACACTCATCTATTTATTATTGACGTATTAACTCTCGGATACAAGCCTTGCCCGTAAATACTGTGCATATACAGACAAAAATCAGAGCAACAGGAGACTCACTCGACCAAAATAAAATGCTCACGTACCCCACCCCTCTTCTCATATACATATATGACAGCATGTAGGTATATATATATATATATATATATATTTGTACCAATTTCAATATTCTACCGTTACATTACATGAAAAACCTCAACATCAAATCATAGAAATTTCGTCCTAGAACCAATCTAGAGTTGGGAACTTTCCTTGCATGAATCATTTTCAGGAGATTGTTTTCATGAATATTCACAGCTTCTTGTGTTTCATATACTCTTCCTATATTTTGTTTGTCTAAATGTGAGTCTAAAGTTTTAGCCGAATACTTTGTTCGTATTTCTCTTCAGTGCTGCACTATCACCTGCATCTTGTCGTATGCATACATTTACATACCAAACACCATCTATCATGCAGTGATACATATTACATAAAATCTATCCTGTAATATGTTCAGTATGGAAATTTTGTTCTTTCTTTCTTTCTTTCTTTCTTTCTTTCTTTCTTTCTTTCTTTCTTTCTTTCTTTCTTTCTTTCTTTCTTTCTTCGCTTGTGCTGTATCGAATAGAATAGATTTACCCACTGAGCCTAAGGTTTGCGTAAGCTAAATATAAACTGAAATTTTCATTTCAGAATGAATGAACGACAATAGCCAAAAGGCTAAATACAGAAAGTTGTCATCATTCAAATGTAATATTTTTCTATATAAATGTTGACGCGAATAAAAATTATTTGTAAAAATAGTTAATGGATGATGTGATATTATATTTTATATGAAACATACATGCATCTATCTATCTATCTATCTATCTATCTATCTATCTATCTATCTATCTATATATATATATATATATATATATATATATATATATATATATATATATATATATATATATACTAGCAGCTAAGCCCGGTTCCACCCGGTCGGTTTGGATGATGTGGCTGTAAAACCTGCTCTGTGTAAGCATTCGACTTGTTTGGGCACGCTTACGTTAAAAAGCAATATTAGAAATGACTTTTTTTCTGCCAAAACGCAAAAAATAACTGACAAAAAAAAAACAACCAAGATTCAACCAAATCAAAAAATAAACCCAAATACTAAGCGAACATAGATGAACCATCTCACTTCCATTTCGCACGCACACGCACATACACACATGCATATACACACATTCTCATAGCCCACTTTTACATACACACACACATATATTCACACAGAGTTGAAATGCTGTTTGATTTATTTTTTCAGCATACACTACCAAGTATGACATCCCTTCCTTCCATATTCATCTATTACCCATTCCTTTCTCATTCATAAACACAAGAGTATTATTATAGTAGATTATCTCAGTAACCACCGGATCATTCTACACATCTGTGTAATTTTTCGCGCAATTCCACCCAGCCGTTTGACCGTAAATCCCAAGACAAGAAAGAATCGCCCATGTCAGATTTATATGTATAGATATAATATAACATAATATAAGAATAGTGAATGCGCGTGGCCTCGTGGTTAGGACGTTGCACTCACGATCGTTAGATCGTGGGTTCGATTGCTGGACTCGGCAGCGCGTTGTATTCTCTTGAGTAAAACATCTCAGTTAACGTTGCTCTAAGATCATTTCGGCATCGATTTGAGAGAGAGATCGATCTAATGTACAGTGCATACATTTAATCACAATAAACAAATCATTTGTGCAGGTCGTTCAGCAAAAACTGTGCACTCATAAGTCCATCATTATATAAAATATCATATATTACACACACTGCTGTATCTAATTATATGTTATATATAATATTATAGCTGAGTGATTTAAAACTTCGATTTGAGACTTCGTGTTTCCAGGCTCATTCTCCCTGTGGGCATCTCTAGGCAATTATCTTCTTACTGTAGCTTCGAGTTGGATAATAACTTGTGGTAGGAATTGTGTGAAGGAAACACCATATTTCAAATTTTATCACAAAACCTGAAATTTGGGGTTGGAGATTTGACCGATTACACTGACCCTAGTACTTGACTGGTACTTACTTCATCAACCCCAAAAGGATGAAAGGCAAAGTCGACCTTGACAGAATTGGATATGTTGGCACTCCGTCGCTTACGACGTCGAGGGTTCCAGTTGATCCGATCAACGGAACATCCTGCTCGTGAAATTAACGTGCAAGTGGCTGAGCACTCCACAGACACGTGTACCCTTAACGTAGTTCTCGGGGAGATTCAGCGTGACACAGTGTGACAAGGCTGACCCTTTGAATTACAGGCACAACAGAAACAGGAAGTAAGCGTGAGAGAAAGTTGTTGTGAAAGAGTACAGCAGGTTTCGCCACCATCCCCTACCGGAGCCTCGTGGAGCTTTTAGGTGTTTTCGCTCAATAAACGCTCACAACGCCCGGTCTGGGAATCGAAACCGCGATCCTATGACCGCGATCCGCTGCCCTAACCACTGGGCCATTGCGCCTTCACCGACGGAATTTGGACACAGAACATAAAGACAAACTAAATTCCACTAAACATTTTGTCCAGCATGCTGACTGTGCTGTCATCTCTCCTTTCTCTGCTGTTTAATAATCCTTTCTTCTATAGGCACATGACCTAATTCTCAAAACACAAGGCCTAATTCCAAAAACATGAAAAGCAAAAGTCGAACCCGGCGGCATTTGAATTCAGATCATAAAGTCGGTAAAATACTAAGCCTTTTGTCCGGCACGATAAAACACCTATTATTCAATAGCTGAAAGGTCGGCAGCTCACCACCTTTCAATTATCGAATAATACAAGTTTTTAAAAATTATTATTGAAAAAATTCATATCCTCAGCAATGTAAAGATGCAATGTACATCATAATTAATCTCGCATCAGATCGTGCTACAACTTCATAAGACCTAAACATCTCTTAAGTATCCGTGCCTTTTCTAAGCTCGAGTATATTGTATGCAGTTGTGCATTGAGAAAAGGTTTCATGATAGTTACGGTGTAGAGTTTCCTATTGTTGTCAGCCATCCATTTTTAGGTACACAGACAAATTCGTTCATACGTACATATATTTTATTTACATATATATATATATATGTATATTTGCAGGTATGTATGAAAGTACATTTTAAGGTATTTATGTATGTGCGTGTGTATACACACACACACACACACACACACACACACACACACACACACACACACACACACACTCACACACACACATATATATTGCTTTGAAATTTTGGCAAAAGGCCAATAAGTTCCGTGAGGGAGTAAGTTGATTACAGGGACCCCAGTGCTCAACTAGTACTTATTTTGTCGACCCGAAAAGATGAAAGGCGAAGTTATCCTCGGCGGAATTTGAACTCAGAGCATAAAGACGGACGAAATGCCGCTAAGCCTTTTCGCCGGCGCTGTAACGATTCTGCCAGCTCGCCTTATATAAACTACTACTACTACTACTACTACTACTACTACTACTACTACTACTACTACTGCTGCTACTACTACTACTACTACTACTACACACACACGCACCCTGCTGCATGTAGTCATATATGCATACTTAAATATATAAATGAATTTATATATAGTAATTACAGAATATGTAATTAATTTACCTTCAACGCACGCTCTCAGATCAAATCACATGCCAGACAAATATAACACCGAAATATGTATGTATGTATGTATGTATGTATGTATGTATGTATGTAGTAGTAGTATTACAGTGTTGTGAAATTTAATTAAGCCTAAGAGAATTCTCAGTTCTGTTTGGTAGAGTGGAATAATATTCAGGGTTTCTTGTTTCAGACAGCCTCAGCTGATGATCGAAGTCGGGGGAAACGTCGAGTAGTAACACACAGAGCTTTGAAAACATAGACATGTACAAACGCACGTGTGTACACGCATACATATATAAATATATAGAGGTCTTTTCTATCGTTTTCCACGATAAGTATTCAAACTGAACTTTTTACTCATCCAATTATCACGTTAGTGACGAAATATTCTGCACACTAGAACGTATAATTTATTGGAATTGAAAGGTTATGTTTTGAGTTCTCTCTCTCTCTCTCTCTCTCTCTCTCTCTCTCTCTCTCTCTCTCTCTCTCTCTCTCTCTCTCTCTCTCAATATATATATATATATATATATATATATATATATATATATATATATATATATATATATATATATATATATATATATATATATATATATATATATATATGTATGTATGTATATATATATATTACGGAGAGCTTGTCGCAGGGCAAAGAAACATTGGCCGCCCGAAGCTGAGGTACAGGGACGTATGCAGGAGGGATATGAAGGCACTTGGTATCAACACCAATTCCTGGGAGGATCTCGCAGCCGGCCGAACCAGCTGGAGAGGCACTCTTCACAAACAACTGCAGACCGGCGAAGAGAATTTGAGGGTGGCAGCAGCTGAAAACCGAGCCCGCAGAAAAGAAATGACAGCCAACAAACAGACCGGATTCAACGTATAGGTGTGACCTCTGCAAACGAGACTGCCACTCTCACATCGGTCTCTACAGCCACAGGAGGCGTTGCAAAAACCGAATAGACAACTGAACGGACGGATGACATCATCCATGGTCAGCCATGACCGACGGAGGCCCAAGAAGAATATATATATATATATATATATATATATATATATATATATATATATATATATATATATATATATATATAACAATAAATGAGTATATGCATATATATGTACATGTATGTACATACCTTCATCTACATGTACATATAGATACATAACTGGGTACATGACGTGGCAAAAAAACATGGACAAAATGATAAACAAGGTACAACAAACAAGCAAGCCACATAGAAACATCTCCTTCATCAGCTGCCACCATTAAAACACCGGCGTTTCGAAGAATAAAGGCAGTACGCATCGTTGAAATGGTTCTTCCCACGAACATATGCATATACATGCACAAACACACACACACGGTGGTGCATCAGCATGGCCGCAGCTCTGAGCTGAAACTTTGAAAAGAAAATATATGCATACGTATATATTTACATACATATGTGTATATCTACGTATATGAATATATTCGTACGTATTATGTATGTATATATATATATGGGACAATTGGGACAGAAATTCGTTGAAGAAGTCGCAGAATGTATGTTGAAAGAACTTTGAGAAATAAACTAAAAGCAATCATAATAAAGACATAGTGAAGATCAAATAAACAACGAATGTGTTTCATTGGCAAAAGCTGACCATTCCCATGTATAACAATAGCCGTTTCGTCATACGCTTTCACATCAAGAATCTTGCAAAACGCATACATATTTTTATATAACATCTATCTATCTATCTATCTATCTATCTATCTATCTATCTATCTATCTATCTATCTATCTATCCGTCTGTCTGTCTGTCTGATCTGTCTGATCTGTCTGTCTGTCTGTCTGTTGGTACAGTTAATCTCTCCATGATTTGCAAGTCGCTTCGATTTAGAGGGCTTCATCAGGAGAAGACAAGTCAGTTAACTCATTCGATAAACTATCTAACTCTGCGTCGCACAGTGAATGAGAAACGTGGATCTCTTTGTCTTTTCGCAAATAGCAGTTACAGCATATATATATATATATATATATATATATATATATATATATATATATATATATATATATATATATATATATACATCACACACATACTGACGTATTTATTTATATATGTGTGTGCTGAGAATATGTGCACGTATACAAAGTATTTTTTTAATGTTCCATTGTTTCATTTCTCGATATTGTTGCTTTGTAGCTACTTTGGATCGTTTTTCTTCTCACCGTTTCTTGTTGCTTCATTGCTTCAGTCTGTTTTATTACTTACATATGTTGATAACGTTTATTACTTGTGAGAATGTTAAGTTTAGGTTCACTTATTGCTCATATCTTTTGCATATATATATATATATATATATATATATATATATATATATATATATATATATATATATATATATATATATATAAATATATATATATATATATATATACATATATACATATACATATATATATATATATATATATATATATATATATATATATATATATATATATATATATATATATATATATATATATATATATATATATATATATATATATATATATATATATATATATATATATATATATATATGTATATGTATATATATGTATATATATACACAGCCTATAGATACTGCTATTTTTATAGATATAGCAATGCAATAACAAATTTGCTTTCTTTGTTGTTCTGCTTTCTTCTCCCAACTATACGTCATTCTTTCTTCAATTTCACCCTTTCACTCCAATCTGTCTCCATCTATCTATCTATCTATCTATCTATCTATCTATATCTATCTATCTATCTATCTATCTATCTATCTATCTATCTATCTATCTATCTATCTATCTATCTATCTATCTATCTATCTATCTATCTATCTATTCCTGTATATATCATACATACATTATTGACCGCACATACTCAGTGTATGTGTTTTATTTCTTCGCCGCTTCGCTGCCGAACAGCGCGATGGGGACGACTCTTTCATAAACGCTAGGTATTAGAACACTTGAAAGTCATAGACAAGCGAGAACAACTCACCCACAGTCTTATTCAGGAGTGATCAATATTGATATTTCGCTATTTTTCTGGCTTACCAACATTACGTACCTGAATCGAGCCGGGAACAAATAGAATCGCCAGTCTATGACTACATACAAAGTGTGTAAGAACTATTTGCTGGTATGTCACAGCAATGCATACGTATGATTAAGTTCAATTACGAATTAAAAGCATCACTAGTGTTGTAAACATTATCGACCGCACATGATTCATGTAATTACGAATTACAAACATGACGCATGTATGGTCGATAATAGTAACAGCACCAGCGCAACTTTTAATTCGTAAGTCTGTCATACCGGCCATGACGAAGGGAAATAGCCCTGAAACTCGAGTCGCCTTTATATATTTATATTTATATATTTGATCCTTTATATTGAACACTCAATATTTCATCTACATTCAATACCTTCTTTCATGGTGCCATCCATTTTTATTTTATTTTATTTTATATTATATATTGTATATTATATTATATATTGTATATTCCATATTCTATACCCCACATTGGTTCTGCAGGAATATAAATAAAACATAAAAAACAGACAGTGTTGGAACTCTTTTAAACAAAATTATATATATATATATATATATATATATATATATATATATATATATATATATATATATATATATATATATACATACATACATATATATACACATATATATATACATATATATATATCTCAAAAGGATGTATTATAATACTATTCCACATATACGAATATACAAAAACAGCCATACCAACAATCCAACATGCCTCCAACATCAGCTGCCTCACGGATAAACGGATATCATTATGCTTTCGACAACTGGGCAGTACCATTCAATCCGGCGCTATCAACAGCACTAAAACAAGTGTTGTTTGGAAACAGACATACCAAAGAAACCACACCCACACACACACACACACACACACACACACACACACACACACACACACACACAGAGGCATTCATGTATAAATACATAATATATGCATACATACATGCATACAGTTATTATGGAAAGCTATAATACGTTGACATTCACACTGAAACACTCACATATGCATAATTACCTGTATGCTCGCAAGAACAAGACATACCTTGTCTAATACGGACGAACTTGCATTTGCATTTACTTGTATGTATACGTGCAAATGGGTGCAAAAATGCACACATGCACATTGGGACCCATACACACACCTTAATATTTCAATCAATGTAGATTCACAAACATACCCGCATGCCTATTTACTCCCCCACTCACACACACATGAATAAACGTGAATGCAATCAAATACAGATTTAGACACACACACATACATGTTTGTAGATGTATAAAGGCATACACACACGTATATATATACACAAGTACATACACACACACACACACACACACACACGGTCACATACACTGCCAAATCCACACACATACACACACATACCCACACACACATATATACATGCGAATACGTAGCGGGTTCGATCTGTTATTCGGTTGTGATAGAGATGTAGTTTAAAGAGTTTTGTGTCCAAGGCGCGGGAGTGGCTGTGTGGTAAGAAGCTTGCTTCCAAACCAGATGCGTGGCATCTTAGGCAAGTGTCTTCTATTGTAGCCTCGGTCCGACTAAAGCTTTGTGAGTGGATTTGGTAGAGGGAAGCTGAACGAACCCTGCTATTTATTGATCGTG
This sequence comes from Octopus bimaculoides, assembly GCF_046866305.1. Lineage (NCBI taxonomy): Eukaryota > Metazoa > Mollusca > Cephalopoda > Octopoda > Octopodidae > Octopus > Octopus bimaculoides. The sequence goes on along the minus strand of NC_142934.1, from coordinate 55,389,228 downwards.
TAATTTGTTGATTTTTGGAATAGGGGTTTTGTGATATATTTGTTTTTTATTGTTCAATTTGTTAATAGTTGGTTTTTATCTAAATTATATATGTATTATATATTGAGAAATTTGATTTTGAATTTTCACTGTAAGTTTTGGAATAGTATTCCCTAATAATATTATATATATATATATATATATATATATATATATATATATATATATATATATATATATATATATATATATATATATTATATATATATATATATATATATATATATATATATATATGTATGTATGTATATGTATATATATCTTTGTGCGTGTGTCTTTGTGTCTGTGTTTGTTCCCCACCATCGCTTTACAATCGATGTTGGTGTGTTTACGTCCCTTATAACTTAGAAGTTTGGCATAAGAGACCGATAGAATAAGTACTTGGCTTAAAAATGTCCTGGGAGTCGATTTGTCTGACTGAAACCCTCCAAAATGTGCCCCAGTATGGCCGCAGTCAAATGACTGAAACAAGCAGAAGATAAAAGAGAAAAGAAGAAAAGAGAAAAGGCTTTTGTTCCTTTCATTCCAGATATTTACAGACTCCATGGTGCATAAACTGCCCCTCTCATTTCATTTCTTCGCTCTGAAAGCTCGGTTCCTCGCAAACTCAATCGACAAATTTTACAACGAGGTACCAGCAGCAACACTTCTACTTGTTTTAAATAAGGAGAAAAATATTTTCGATAACGCAGTCCGATATAACTTTATAGAGAAGTATGAACATAGTGAACAATGTAGAGTGAGGCAAAATATGTCGGAACAGACGGTATGGGCATGGTAGGAGAGTCTTTGATCCTGAACCTGGTCGGTTCGGACTGACATGAGGCTAAATAACAACAAAACAAAACAAACAAACAAACCCCAAATTTACTGTGTTTCTTTTTGTTTTCTTTTGCTAAAACCACATCATCACTAGTTACCTCTGATTTTTGACAATTTCTTTTCCTCATATAGTACTTTCATTTAAAACATTACAATCATTGCTTACAGGTTTTTTTTTTGTAATTCTCTAACCACTAGTTTACTACGTTTATGACAGTGATAAAGGGGTGGTAAAGGAGTGTCTGTAATTCGATGTTAAACTAACATCTCAAAGGCCATCGTTCGTAAGGCACAGATTTTTCAGTTTCTTCTCTGATATTTGTATCCTTCGCTTTAAAACACATTTGCGAAAGATCAACACATATAAATGCATATATGCATATATACAAGCAAATGTGTGTGTTCGTGTGTGTGTATGTATGTATGTATGTGCGTGTGTGTGTGTATGTATGTATGCATAGGCACAAGCATGTCTGTGTGGTAAGAAGTTTGTTTCCTAACCACATGGTTCCAGGTTCAGTCCCACTGCGTGGGTACATTGCGTAAGCATTTTCTACTACAGTAATCACTCACCATATCACGGTTCATCTATCGCGCCCTCAGTACATCACGGATTTTTCTGGCTGATATACGTAAATTTATATCGCAGACACCTCAGTATATCGCAGGTATCTGCGGCCGACATGTATTTATATTTTTTTAGATTTTAATTATTTCTGTGGTAAAATAAGCATTTTCGCGCCTAAAATTTAATAAATTAATAAATAAAAATACAGTACAGTACTGCATTGTATAACACATTAAACATATTAAAAGAAAATACGTAGTGTACCGTAGTTGAGTAAACAAAGAATTGCACATACTGTATGGAAAACGAAACTCGGGAGGCGAATGTATGGTGTTGTTTTGCATTTGTGTGTAAAATTGTGAATTTATTTCAAGTCCCTCGGTGTCGCCCAAACGCTCTGCACCTGCTAAGGCTTTCTTCCTTACACGGAAGAAAAGACAACGCCAGCAACTGCCCGTCACTATGTTCCTCACCAGCGAAAAATGAGAAAACACGGGTACTCTCAAGAGTGTGGGGGAGAGTTTATAAAAGCTTAAATATATAAAAAGAATAAAAGGAATATATACAAATTATAGAAATAATTAAAAAAATATATACAGTACAGTGCTGTTTCTACTTCGCGGATTTTCACCTATCACGGGCGTTTTTGGAACGTAACACCCGCGATAGTCGAGGGATCACTGTATAGCCTCTGGCCAACAAAGCCTTGAGTAGATTCGGTTGACGAAAACTGAAAGATGATTGTCGTATGTATATGTGTGGGTGTGAAATGTTTCTGGCTTTAAGGGTATCGCGAAAGGCGTGGTTGGAGACACAACCTTCTGAGTTCTTTTACACGGCTTAGAAAACCCGAAGGACTTCTGCAATAAGTCTGTGAATCTTAGAAGGGAATATGTTGAATAAAATCATAATTAACTTATCGTCCTGTACTTTCTTTTACGCGAAGCCAAGAACTTTATACTACACACACGCACACACACACACATGCATTCATATATATATATATATAAATAATATCTACATCAACATATGCATAGATACATACACACAAATGTATATATGTATGTATCTATTTGTCTATTTGTCTCTATAAATATTATATATACACCCACCAATACACACACACACATAATACACACATACACACATACGCACACACACACACACACACACGCACACACACACATACATACATACATATATATATATATATATATATATATATATATATATATATATATATATATATATATATATATATATATAAGTATATATACCAGTGTGGATATGGATGACATTTATAGTACTGGTAGTTCTACTAAAATTTAGTAGGGATATGAAAAATATGGCGCTATATTTGATGGTAGTAGTGGTCATCATGTTGATTGCACAGTAGCCATGTTGGCAATATCAGTTGATATTAGTCGTAGTAGTGGTGGTTGTAGTAATTCTAGAAGAACATCTGAAATTCAGCAGAGATACCTATATTATAGCGAGTGGGCGCGTTTGTGCGTGTGTTATGGTTACTTTTAAATGGGTGTATGAATATATTAGAATTTATATGTGCGTACGCCCACTTATATGTATGCGATTATATAAGTTCTTTAGATTTTGTTTTACTTGTAGCCTCACAGATGAGACCATGAAATATTGCTTTCTGGCGCATGTTTGTATGTGTGCACGTGTGCGTGTGTGCGTGCGTTCTTGCATGCGTGTGCGTGTATCATAAACATATTATAAATATAATGCGCACATGTTTGTATGAGCGTGTGTGTGTTATGCATGTCTGCGTGCGTACGTGTGCGCGCTTATTTATCATTATGTTACAATGATGGTGAAGGCAGCGAGCTGGTAAAATCGTGACCGCGACGGTCGAAAGTTTTAGTGACACATAGTCCGACTTCACGTTCTGGACTCAAATACTGTCGCAGTCGACTTTGCCTTTCATCCCTTCGTGGCCGATGAAACAAGTACCATTTGAGCACTTGGGTCGATGTAATCGACTTATCCGCCTCCCCGGACTTGCTGGCCTTGTTTCAAAATTTGAAGCAAATATGTTACAATAATATGATTACACGTATATTTGTTTGTATGAGTCTATCTATCTATCTATCTATCTATCTATCTATCTATCTATCTATCTATCTCTCTCTCTATCTATCTATCTATCTATCTATCTATCTATCTGTCTGTCTGTCTGAAAGCATATATATATATATATATATATATATATATATATATATATATATATATATATATATATATATATATATATATATATATATATATATATATATATATATATATACATAAGATCATTCTATAAAACAAAATTCATCGAGGCTGACTGGGAAAGAAGTGTTTAAACTCCAACTTCAGTTGGTTTAACCATTAATTTTTTTCTCCATGAAACATTAGGGAATGTATATTGAAATATTAACTATGCTTTCTCTAGTCTTTAGTCTAGTTACATATCAAGGTGTTTGGTGCTGAAAGCAACCGTTGTACACACGGATTTTGTTCGATGTTTTAATACAGAGCAAGGAAAGGGACTACTCGGTTACATAAAATGAATATGCTGAGATAGAAAGGCTGTACGTATTATAGATGATAGAATATTAGGGTAAAATGAGTCAGAAAATATATATATTTAAACGCACACACACACACACACACACACAGACACACACACACATACACAAGAAATAAGATAATAAAATCAAGGTGAGAGAAAAGGAAATGATTTTTGAAGGAGAACAATTATTGATTTCAAGAGCAGCAATTCTTTTAAGGGGAGGGCGTAAGCCGATTACATCGACCCCAGTGCTCAACTGGTACTTATTTTATCGACGATCGCGAAAGGACGAAAGGAAAAGTCGACCTCAACGGAATTTGAGCTTAGAACATAAAAAAAACGAACGAAATGCCGCTAAGCATTTTGCCCGGCGTAGTAACGATTCTGCCATCTCGTCACCTTAAAGAGAAGGATGATCAAAATAGGAAACAAGATGGCTGAGAAGAGAATAAAAAAAGAGAATATGTAGCCTAAAGAAGGAAAAGAAGAGAAAGAAACATTGGTTTAACAAATAAGAGAGGCGGAGAAGGAGGGGAAGGAGGGGAGGAGGAGGAGGAAAGAGGGTGGAAGAAATAAGTAGAAGGAGGCAAGAGGGAGGAGAAGGGGGAAAGGAGAAGATCAGTAAGAGCATCAGGAATAAGGGCGACGAATCTAGGAAGTGCTTCTTAATGGTACTTGTTTCTGATTTTGGCACAAAGTCAACGATATTTGAAGGGAAGAAAGCGGCGAGCTGGCAGAAATCGTTAGCACGCCAGACAAAATGCTTAGCGGCTTTTGTCCGGTCCGTCTTTACGTTTTAAGTTCAAATTCCGTGGAGGTCAACTTTGCTTTTCATCCTTTCTGGGTTGATAAAATAAATACCAGTTCAGTACTGAGGTCGATGTAATCCACTGAATTATTGGCCTTATGTAAAAATTTGGAGCCAATATTTGAAGTGGGTGGGTGAGGGTGTTATGTCGATACCATCGAACCCAATACTTCTCTGGTACTTTATTCTATCATCCGACATGAAAAGAGATGAAAGTCAAAGTTGACCCCAGTGGGATTTGAACTCAGAACTTAATGAGTCGGAAGAAATACCGCCAAGGATTTTTTCCGACGTTCTAACGATCCTGCCACTTCGTCGCTTTCTTTCTGTTTGATAATTACTTCAGTGTATCTGAGTTAAAGGTGATTCCTATTCGTGAAGATGTATAAACGAAACTATTCTGGTCGTGACCACCGCGATGTCTTTAATTAAAACCCTGCATTTAAGACCCAATTGATCAATATTGGGTGTTCTAAAATGTCCGTCCACTATTTTAGAACACATTTGCGCATTATGTGAAGGAGATTTGACTTCTGTAATTTGTTAGCAGGTTGAACAACCACGTCGTTGACCCCTTCCACACTGGCTTTCTGTGAAAGGTGTTATAAAAGGGCGGCATATAAAATAGATTTAATAAGAAGTTATATCAGGATGAGACAACCAATGGAGGTGACAAATATGACATGCGCAGTTCGTATCCTGTCGGAAAAAAATGCCGTTAGTATTTTCCCCGGCATGCTAACAATTTTGCTAGTTCGCCGTACTTTTTTTGTTTAAAATACATTTATCGTACCTGGTTTAAATATGTTATTTCTTAAGCAAAATTACGACCCTTTTAAAGACCCAGTACCACTCAACATCTTTATGATATTTGCTACCCTCCTTGAGAGCTCGCAATATCGTCAAGAGGAGGCTATTACCCAGCTTAAGAACCACTGCCCTGCAGAATAACTGAATAACCGAACACCGAAAGACTTGCTGGTTTGAACGCATTGCTGCTGCTGCTGCTTACTGCAGTGATCTACATCATCGTGTGATACCTACTTATTGCTGCTTAACTGTGCCGCCAGCTGTTAAATAGCTAACATATTTACGCACTGATATTCATGCACACACTCACTCACATATATATAGACAAACACAAAAACATACCACGCCCCCCCCCCCACAAGCGTGTATAAATATAAGTATGTATGCGCACATATATGAACACTCACACACATACACATACACACACAATCTGTTATCTTTTTCTGTCTTTGACATAGTTCTTAACTTCTTGTGATTATGTATATATATATATGTATATATACATATACCTACATATATAATTCGATATATATATATATATATATATATATATAATTCTATCGTCAATAAATCATAAATCCGAAAGAGAAACACACACTAAGTTATAGAGCAGATGTTAGCTATGACCAGTTCAGAGGGTTACCCACGGTTTTGCATCCATAAAGCACTCAGCTTTACACACGTCTCGTCAGACCCTAATGCCCAGTGGCCTATAAGCTCTATAGAGGTTTTAGGGTCTGACGAGACGTGTGTAAAGCTAAGCGCTTTATGGACGCGAAACGCTGGATAATCCTATTAACCAACCATATCTAACATTCTCTAAATATATATATATTCACCATGATAGATCGCTGACCACTACATATATATTTTTTCTCTCCTTGTTTCTTTCTGTGTTCCTTTCTGTTGAAGAGCATAGACTCGAAACGTTAAAGACTTTCTTTATTCCCGAGCGTTATACTAATACATCCATTTGTTGTTTACGCCACCTGACTTCGTCTGTTGTTTTATCGTGAATTCTCCTTATATATATATATGTATATATATAATTATCACAGCCGCAGATTTTCATTCCATTAGGTGGGTTCTTGTATACATGTGTATATAGTTCTTCTATAGGCAGCTCTGGCTCAGATTTAGCTGGAGTTACTGCGGCACCAACTTCTTTTTGTACATCGAGGTCAATTTTCTTAAGTTCATCACCATCAACAGTTGTAATATTAGATAACATAATGGTGAAACAGGATCCCTTTTTCTCTTGCTTCTTCAATTTCTTCTCGTGTACGATAACTTGTGCCAGGGTCACTCATACTGTGGCCACGGTAACGGTAAATAGCATACTCTAAGAGGATAGGACCTTGTTTAACAGCATTGCGCCAGGTAGATCTTGTGGCTTCTCTAATTGCTAATACCTCCATACCATCGACCCAAATGCTTGGGACGTAATCTCTTCGAGTGTTGTAATCAGCTGCTCGATCAACACTCGTACCCATTCCGTATCCATTGTTCTCACACACAAAAATGATAGGGATATTCCACAACTTAGCCAAGTTATAGGTCTCAGAAAATTGCCTATCCGTGATATTCAATCACTAAGAGGCAAAATGGTAATATTAATTCAAGATAATAAAGCATTTACATATTGGTGATTTGGCAGAACTGGAAGGCAGGATATATTTAGTGTGCTACCTAACGCGGTCATTTATTAGGATGCTGAGTCCTTCGATTTGTGCTAGCAGACGGAACTGTCCACCTTTTATTTTATCAATTACCGTTCATAAATGTCACATATAATATGTATGTGTGTGTGAGTGTCTAGATACATGCACATGCATGCATGTATATATATGCATATGTTTATGTATATATATGTATATATATATATATATATATATATATATATATATATATATATATATATATATATATAAGTCTTACACCTGTTTCTGGGATATCCCAGAGTAAAGGGTATTCCGTCATCGAAGACAAATAGGGAAAATGAGAAGGGTAGAGATTAATGAAATGTCAACAGAAAGGAGTACAGTAAGTAAAGGAATAAAGAGAGTCGTCTAAGAGACCATAAATCAGGGAAAAGATGCACTCGTATATCTTTCAGTAAAGTGCTATTTTATCTGAAATGTATAGTATTAAATATCCATCACAGATGGTCTTATCAATCGGTTTTGCGTAATGAATACAATGGAGTGTTAGGTAACAATCCGATTATAGAACTTTATGTTCATCAGAGTTAGCCGACAAGGAAGGGAATATGGTGACTGCTCACTATTGTCGGAAGTGGATTAGCACGACCAGTCAGCGGAGACCGGGTGTGCTAATCCACTTCCGACAATAGTGAGCAGTCACTATATTCCCTTCCATATCGGCTAACTCTGATGAGTATAAAGTTATATAATAAGTTTGTTATCTAACGCTCCATTGTATTCTTTACGCGAAACCGATTGATAAGACCAGCCGTGATGGATATTTAATACTTTTACATTTCGGATAATATATATATATAGAGAGAGAGAGAGAATGAAAAAGAACGGAGAGAGAAAAATTATGTAGGGATAATATTTATATAATCTCTCCTCATTTTCCCCCTTTCAATCCTTTCTGTCGAAGAACATAGGTTTCCATTCTTCCCGATGGTTAAACTAATACTTGCTGTTCCTTCATCTTTCTTCGTTTTTTGTTTTTTTATATAAATTTGAAATATGCATATATACATACATACATCCATACATATTATATATATATATATATATATATATATATATATATATATATATATATGACATATGCCTAGTATTGATCTGGGAAGACCATAATTTAATTGAAGATTCATATTGTGTGTATAGTTTAATGTGCTAGCGAGAGACTCTATCGAAAGTTCATCTGTTTCACAGGTCTAGTTGATATTTACCGCTCACATGGTTTAGGCTTAATTTTCTTGCGCGGTACCTTCGGCAAGTGTCTTTTACTATCGTGTCAAGCCGACCAAAGTCTTGTGAGTGGATTTGGTAGACAGAAACTGTGTGTGTGTGTGTGTGTGTGTGTGTGTGTGTGTGTGTGTATAATATATATATATATATATACACAATATATATACGTTACTATGTATGTATATATGTGTGTGTGTGTTTGTGTATGTATGTATGTGTGTGAGTGTGATGTCAATTGTGAGGTCTCTCATGAGTGCTACTGGTAACATGGAATCCAATACAATCTGTTGCATGATCGGGTCGGCGGCGACTAAGCCAGCCATCCCACCACTTGGTTTGCCTGGTGAGGAGGGTTGCTAAAGACCCAGCAGGAGTAAAACAAGACCTGTCAAAAGACAGATATCTGTTTGTGTAGTATCCTCACAGTTCCAGATATGGGAGCCGTACTCTATTGCAGACGTCTTCTGAGCTTTGGAGAGGATAAGTAGTCTGGGAGGGTGGGAGTAAGGTGAAGCATTCTCTAGGTCTGAGGGGAAGACCAGACTTTGAGATGCTACGTTAAGGATGTAATTTCTCTCGGAGAGATTCTCAGTGATCCTGAGGTAGCACTTGAAGTGACTATATAGATACTCGTTTCGTGTTATTTAAGTTTGTTTTTCTTTATTAGCGGTGGTGAGAGTGTCAAATACGATTATGTTTTCTTGGTATGTCCAGTGATTGTGCTTTTTTTATTTGCTGTTAAAGGAGACAAAATTGGTGTGGCCTCACTTCAGGTCATCTTCTAGGTGCCTATTCATGGTCACAATGTAATCTTGGCATGATGAGATTAAGTTGTAGGTCGATGAGGCTTAAGATTTGAGAGGTGGTTTGAAAGGGTGACATTCAGTTTTATTTCAAGATTTCTTGCCAATAGAGATTGAACCGCTTTCTATCTAGATCGAATGCTCCATCATTGAAATTTCAACAACATCAATAGGGTGTGTATGTATGTATATATGTATGTATATGTGCAAATTTGTATGTTTTGTTTTATGTACGTATTCTCATGCATATAGTTGCATGTCTAGACAAACCCACATATACTTCAATGATAAACTTCTGGAAAGTTTTACAAATTTTTACAGTTCCAGTGATGGCTTGAATCTGTCGTCTTTTTATCAGTTTTCTCCTTTCCGGTTTTGAAAATCCTAATTTCTCAAGATTGGTATTTAGGCAGTGTATTACATATCTCGGTTGTGGTTTATGTATGTATATATGTATGTATGTATGTATGTATGTATGTATGTATGTGTGGGTGTTTTTTCAAAACATTGTCTGGTTTAAAAAGCCACATCAGACGCCATGAAAGGGCTAAGGTGTAGGTGCAGGAAGTGGTCAAACTCTGTGTAAGGAGTAGACAACCACCACCATGTATGTATGTATATTACATTTCATTTGAAAAGTAAATGAGTTAGCTTTCGTCTGAAATGTCATAAGTCGTTGAGTATATATTCTCAAATTCTTAAACACAAGCAAATGTTCGAAAAATGATAACAAAAAGATCTTTTCTATTTGGCATACGAAAACGGCTTTTTAAAAATAAAATTCTACACTGATACAGTTTTTCATGTTAATTACATAACTCATAACCATATCTTTTAGGAGGTGGGGTGGAAAATTTTCACAAGAATCGGATTTGGTATATAAGACTGAAAAGACCCAAACAAAGATTATTTTGTTCAATAATCACTGGATGAGGGAAGAGGACAAAAAAATTAAAATAAATATTGGGGTTTAACAGATTCATTTGTTCTGAGATTTCAGAGCAGCAGAAACTCAATCATCCAAATCAAATAAATTATGGATAATAGACAATAAATAAAATTAAAATATAACAAAAATAATAATAACTAAAGATTTAAACCAGATGCACCTTCTTTTTCCATTTTTTTTGGAAGGGGTGTTGCAGAAAAATATCAGATTGCACATTAGTAGTGGTTGAGTGGTTGGAGTAAGGTAGAAATAATGGTAGTAGCTGTAGTAGAGTTGGAGTAGAATAATAAAGAGAAGGGAGAAAGGGAACCTCTGAAGATAGACGCGAGAGGTAGGATATCTAAATAATATCCAGTGTCAGTTTCACTGTACACGAAAATAGATCTTGTAGAGCAATGTGTAATAAATATCTCATGAGCCAGCAATAGACAACAGGTATAGCGAGATTTGCTACTACTTGTTTGTTTTTTGCACACACACACACACACACACACACACACACACACACACACACACACACACACACACACACATGCACACACACACACAAATAAGTGTGTGTGTGTGTATATATATATATATATATATATATTCTATATGTATACAAACACACACATATATATATATATATATATACATATATATATATATGTATGTATATATATATATATATATACACACACACGCAAAAGGTGTATGTATATATATATATATATATATATATATATATATATATATATATATATATACATGTATATATATATCCATCTATCTATCTAGATGTGTGTGTGTCTGTGTATAACTTAAGTGTTTCATGTAACTGATATCAATCTACAATATCATTTACATTTCTTCTCTGTGCTATGAAGAAAAACAAATAATAATAATAATAATAATAATAATAATAATAATAATAATAATAATAATAATAATAATAATAATGAAGACAACTAATCCACCACAGACGAGGGTTCAGTTACATGATTGAATGAGGTATTTTTAGTAATGATGTGCTTTCGTACTCCTCCTGTTTCTCCCTTGCCTTCCCCTTCTTCACCCTCTTCTCTTCTATTTCTTCAGTTTTCATATACATACATACATACATACATACATACATACATACATACATACATAAACATCCTTACATTATCTCTCTCTCCCCCCTCTCTCTCTCTCTTTCTATCTATCTATCTCGATATATTGGTAGAGTGCCGGAGAAATTTCCTTGCATTGTTCGTTCCAGTTTTCTGTTTTGAGTTCAAATCACGTGGAGGTCGTCTTTGCCATTCAATCTTTCGGAGTCAATAAAGAAATTACCAGTTGTATACGAGCGACGGATCTTCCCTTTCATCAGTCACTCATTCAGTGCTTTTTCCTCTCTTCTGGAAGAAAACGACTATGATCAGACATGAAGAGGTATTGGCTTCCAGTAGGTCTAAAATGCCTGAAAACGCCGTGGTTAACATACAGTTTAGGGGTTTAAAGAAATGTAAATTTATCGGAAACGACGAAAGCGACATCTCATAATTTGATAAAAAGAACATGAAGTGAACTAGCGAAATCGCTAAATTTTTATTAACAAGTCTCCTTCATTATATCATATCCGTAAGCCTTTAATTTTATAGTACCTTATATTGATATAGTTAGTATTTCAGAAATAGCAGCTGTAGTATACCGTGTGAAGGCGCGTGGCTTAGTGTTTAGGTCATTCGGCTCACGCAATTTCGATTCCTATTGACGCGGTGTGTCCTTGGGCAAGACACTTTATTTCATGTTTCTTCAGTCTACTCGACTGGCAAAAATAAGTCGAACCTGTAATTCAAAAGGGCCAGCCTTGTCACATTCTGTGTCACGCTGAATTTCCTTGAGAACAATTCGCACGTTAGTGGTACGCGTGTCTGTGGAGTGCTCAGCCATTTGCACGTTAATTTCACAAGCAGGCTATTCCATTGATCAAATCAACTGGAACGTTTATCGCCACAACCGACGGGGAGCTAGGCAGTGCACCGTACCAGTGTATTATATAGCCTGAAACAAACACAAAGATGGCTTGCATGTCGATACATGATAGCAATGCAATAATCCTGCATGAATACTGAGCTGACGGGAAAAAAGGTGTCATTGTTCCTATCTGTGCACTATAGAATGTCTATATAGAATTATGGTAGTTCACTGTCTTTACATCTAGTCAATTTACATTTTCAGTTTTTTAAATCCCTAAATTGCATGGTAGGCCACTCTATACAAATTGAATTCTATATCAAGTGATGTTTGCACTGTGTAACATATGCTTCAATATAGCTTACAACTCTTGGGAAGCGAGCTGGCAGAATCATTACCGCGCCGGAAAAAATGCTTCGCGGAATTTCGTCCATCCTTACGTTCTGAGTTCAAATGTTGTTGGGGTCGACTTTGCCTTTTATCCTTCTGGGGGCCATAAAATAAATTTCAGCTGAGCACTGGGGTCGATGTAATCGACTTACTCGCTCCCCCTCGAACATTCTGGTCTTGTACGAAAAGTTGAACCGAATATAGTTTACAACTCTTACATTACGAGACATGCATACATACGTATATATGTATGTATGTATTGTATATATACGATAGACACATACATACATACATGTGTACGTGTGTGTGTGTGTGTGCGATAGAGAGAGAGAGAGATCATGTAATTACTCACATACACTCATACACACATGTATTGGAGACTTCATCCAGTTAAAAGTATTACAATGGTCAATTTGTTTGAGACAGCTTGACATCTCAATTATTTCTTTTCAAATTCAGCCCCTCACACGAACGCGCATGCACATATATACATACGTACGTACATACATACATACATACATACATACAAATACACGTACATATATATACATGTAAGATGTGGCGAAAAATAAAGAAAGATAAAGTATGAAAAATATAAAATTAGCAGACAAAATCGAAAAGTTTCTTAAGGAAATCTGCGCAAGTCGAAAAAGATTTTAGCAAGAAAAAAAAAAAAAAAAAGAAGAGAGAGAATCACGACAATCCGAAACAAATTGGGATTCGTGTCATAGATAGAAATCAACTGTGGAGTTACCTGTGTCGTGAAGAGGGATGAATTAAAAATTTCGGAACACAACTTTCAGTCGCACATACAACTTAGAATATGAAATGTTTAAATTTAAACCTTTATTTTCTAACTACCCTTAATATTGAAATTGAAAATTTATAATATTCATCGTCATCATCACCACCACCATCATCATCATCATTATTACTGAGTGAGCGAGCAGGGCATACCATGACCCCTTGCTTATACATACATACATACATACATACATACATACATACATATATACACACATACACACATACATACACACATACATACATACATACATACATACATACATGATGGCTGCAGATTCGTGTTCGCGCCTGATTGAAAGTCCCACACAAGCAAATGCTACAACCAGCCATTTTTGCGATAAGTTTTACATTTTTTTCAAGCGATGCCTGTGCATAATGATTTTTTTAATAGTGAGTAAAGGATTTACTCAAATCCAATCCCACTTTCTGAACATGGACAACATAAACTCGAAAGGTAGAACTAGTCTACATCATCGAATATTGTCAGTCTCGCAGGTTTTCTCTCAGTTTCCCTCTCCTAGAGAGGTGTGATAGCATCAGAGGGGCCTCCCACTCCCAGTGCCCAACCGCGCGCCTGGACACCAACCCAGGTGTTTCCAAGTCCTCGCACACACACACACACATACATACATACATACATACATACATACATACATGCATACATATATACATACATACATACACACGTACATACATACATACATACATACATACATACATACATACATGCATACGTACATAATACATACATACATAATACGTACATACATACATACATACATGCATGCATACATAATACATACATACATACATGCATACATACATACATACATACATACATACATGCATACATACCAACAAACAGACAAACAGATATACACTATCGCATGCATGCACATACATATCTTGTAATACATTAGGTTAAAAACATCTTGGATGAAAAAGAGAAAAAGAGAAAAAAAGCGGAAAGCTACTTACGGGTTTCGAACCACACATCTACCATAACCATGACAGGCAAAATAGATTTTGCCGAACGCTATATCCCATCTATCGATAACATTAGTCTCAAATTTTGGCACAAGGCCGCCAACAATTTCAGGAATGAGGTAAGTCTATTACATTGATCTCAGTACTCAACTGGTACTTGTTTCATCGGCCCCGCAAAGACGAAAGGCAAAGTCGAGCCTGGTGGAATCTGAACTCAGGATGTAAAGTCGGAAGAAATGCCACTAAGCATTTTGTCCGGCGCGGCAACGATTCTGCCAGCTCGTCGCCTTAACTTTCGATAATATTGATTTCTAACAACGGCTCTCTATATTATTGATTTCTGTAAGGTTATTATTTTTGCCTTCTTGTATGATCATGTGAATATTCCCGTTGCAAACACTACTGGAAATAGGATAAATGTACAAGACGTAAAAAATAATCGTTAAAGATAGATGTAAAAGCATTAGACGTGATGGAGTAGTCGTAAACACTGGAGAAAAGTTGACTTTTATTCAGTAAAAGAAGGATTATTTTATCTCCTTAATCCCCTTAATGTTTTTATTATACCTTTTTCATTTTTCTTTGAAAACAATCTTCAGATTTTTGTTGTGATGATCAGAGATTCAGAATCTAAACTAAATAAATAAATTAAATAAACAATTATATATGTAAAAAAATTTGAAAACTGGTAAAACAACCTGGTGGTGTATTATCTGTTGGTATCGACGTTGAGCTGAATTCCTTCTGATGAGATTAGTATATGAACGGAGGAACATTTTATAGACACTCTTAATACAATTCTCAGACCCAATCAACGTAACACTGTGTAATAAGGTCGGACCTTTGAGCTATTGGTACAATCCGGAGAATTGATCTCAGTTCTGATCAGTTCTGGAACTTTATAGACCACGAAAGAATGGATGACAAAGTTGGCCTCGAATGGGATCGAGCTCAGAAAATAGAGAACCAGAATGAATATTGTAGGTATTCCAACACCGCTTTAACGATTCTACTAATTCAACACTTCATATAACATTAGTAAAGAATATTAAAATATGTTTTATACATCTGTTTATATGTTAGGTATATGGGTAAGCAACACGATTATCTCATAATAGGTGAATTAGTTCTCCAAAATAATGGAAGCGATATGTAATTCAAAATTTTTTGCATTGAACGGTTTCATTTTTCTGAAAATTTTAAATGATGATGTTTTAATACGTTCAGGATGGAAAGATGTAATTAAAAAATGAGACATAAAATATATTTATATGCTTCAAAAAATACATTTACATGCTTCAAATGCAAACAGAATATATTTGCATATCAGTCAAAAAAATAATTATAAATATAGACATATTAAAAAACAAAATAAAATAACAGCTGTACGTTCCCATAACTCTAATGCATCTCTGATCAAAAAAGAAAGTAAAAGAAAAAGTAAAAACAGAACATACAAATCCTAAGAATATTTTTTCTCTTTAATAAAACGGTTTAGAAAAAAGTTCTAGAGTGGGTTGTAATGTAAAAATTCTTACTCTTAAACTAATTGTTACTGGAAAGTTGGTAGAAGACTATAGGCATTAAAAATATATATATATATATATATATATATATGATGATTGCTCCAGCTTCAGAGGTGATTGCCGTTTCCTTGTGCTTCTTTGTTGTCAATGACATTTCTGACTGTTCGTCCATGATCTCTCAGATGTCTATCCAGTCCCGCTGCAGAACTGAACGGTTTGAAGCATAGGTGACAGACGAAAGTTCTAACTTAATTGCGCACTTCTAACCAGTCAGGTCCGCACACACCACCACTCGTCTATTACCATAGGACTTTCAGTAGATGAGATGACAAACGAAGTCACCATAAATATACATCCATACGTCATTGTATTATCTGATAAATGCTTGTACACCACGAGTACCTCTCTTTGAGTCTCTCTGATTAGTATCCAGTGACAGGTCGAAGCGTGAAGACCGGTAATATCGTGAAAACTCAGGTGATACATCTGAATATTCCTCTCCTAGAACGATGGTATGGTAACAGCTAAGGGTCCCTCACTTCCGGTGGTTTTACAGCGGGCCCCGACATCCCCTAAGGGTATTTCTGCGTCCCATAGTAGATAACCGATAGACGGAACCCTGACAAGTGCTTTAACTCTGGGTCAGAGTTGACCCGGGATCAATGGTGACTAGGTGGCGGTTTCACACTCCTCAAACTCTTATAACTCCCGAACCAGTGTCCCAATAACGGATACAGTTTAGTCATACATACATACATGCATACACACATACTTACATAAATACACACACACACACACACACACATACACACAAACACACAAACACACACACACATATATTCGCCATGCTGGACCATTGAACTCAGCACGTTTTTTCATTCTCTCTCTATTTATTTCCTCTTTTCCATTTCTGTCGAAGAGCGTAGGCTCGAAACGTAAAAGACTTTTCTATTTTTCCTGAGCGTCAAACTAATATACTTGCTTGTACACTTGCTCATACACTTATCTTCGCCTTTGCTTTTCTATAAATTTGAACTATACATACATACATACATACATACATACATACATACATACATTTATACATACATACATACATTTATACATACACACATACACACATACATACACACACATACACACATACACACACACACACACATAATATATATATACACATTCATGCATACATGCAAACACATATACATATCTCAGTCTTGCCTTGTCCGTGTATGTATGTATATATGTATGTATGTATGTATGGATGGATGGATGTATGTATGTATGTATCTCTCTCTCTCTCTCTCTCTCTATATATATATATATATATGTATGTATATGTATATATACGAGGAGGTAACAAAAATAACCGGAAACGTTCTCTGTGGTACAAGTCCATAGTAGTTTAGGCTTCTGCCACCAGAAGCCACTTGATGACGTCATGGAGTAAAGTCGTACTACTACGTGGTGCGTCTTTGTTTTGCGATGGCTGAAACGAAGGGACAATGTGCTTCCGTGAAATTCTGCTTTCTGCCGGAGAAAACGGCGGCCAAGGTGGTTGTCATGTTTCAGACAGCTTACAAGGACGCTACCACGATGCAAAACACAAGTTTACGAGTGTTTTTCAAGCTTTAAGGAATGGTCACTTGTCGCTTGAAGACCAATCTCGTTCAGGACATCCATCGACCTCCCGAACGAATGAAAACATCATGAAAATTCATGAACTGATTTTAGAGAGCATCACCGCACAGTTGACGAACTTGGTGATGCCTGGTGTGTCCTGGAGCGGTTGCCAACAGACTTTGAGTGAGGAATTGCGAATGAAAAGAGTTGCAGCAAAATTTATGTCTCTTTTGCTCATGGAAGATCAAAAGCAGTCAGCGTAGTGGACTGAATGAACAGTTGGAAGTTGATCCGGACCGTTTTCGAAGGTCATCACTGGTGATGAAATTTGGTGCTGCAGAATTTGCAGATGTGGAAGAGGTGATCATAAAACGACGGAGGTGTTGAAAAGCATCATTTCGCAAAAGTTCCAACACTGCTTCGAATAGTGGAAAACGCGCCTGGACCGATGCATTGCTTCAAATGGAGAATACTTTGAAGGCGATTAAAATGTAAACATGTAAAACTAAGTGGTTAAAATATTATTGGAAAATTCTAGTTTCCTTTGGGCTTGAAGATTTCAGTTTCTTTCAGGTTTGAAAGGTATCGCGAAAGAATCTTCCGAGTTCTTTTACTTTTACAGGGCTTAGAAAAACTGAAGTACCGCCGCAATAAATATATGAATCTGAGAGGAGAATATGTTGAATAAAATCATAATTAACTGATCCTCCTGTATTTTCTTTTACGCAAAGCCAGGAACTCTTCAGCACCCCCTCGTATGTATGTATGTATGTATGTATGTATGTATGTATGTATGTATGTATGTATGTATGTATGCATGCATGTATGTATGTATGTATGTACGTACAAAACACCCTCGATCAACCAACACTGTTTACAAGGCTCTATGCTTCGAAATATAACCACCACTGGTACTCACACACCAAATACAAAAAATTTTCTTCGCCTCCCAATTTTTTTTCACCGTGGAACTGCAAATACAATATCCTTATGTATCTCACTTTTATATTCATTCTCTTATTTCCTTCTGTATTTCATATCTTCTCTACAATAATTAATACTCAAACATTTTCTCGCACCGTCTCTGATGAAGTGATATATAAAATATCCCGGAAACAGGTGTAAGACCTTTTCTTGATAAATGTTATGAAATCTATTTTCCAGCTTTTTTAAAATCTAATTCTATCAATTTATTTATATGTATATATATATATATATATATATATATATATATATATATATATATATATATATATATATATATATATATATATATATATATATATATATATATACATGTATGTATGTATGTATGTATGTATGTATGTATGTATGTATGTTTGTATGTATAATTAAATTTTGTAATATATATTCAATGCTGTCTTTTATTGATATAGGAACTTGAACGTTAATGTCCTGTTAGTGCCAGATGTATATGTTGAGAAAGAACTAATTAAGATGTGTCTACAGCTAACCATCAAAATATATGGGGAAAACACCATTAAACTATGCGTACAGCTATTAAATTAAATATCCGTATTTGACTAATGACTTTGACCTGTCATAGTTGAAGGTATTAAAAAAATAGTCTTCAGTGGAAAAAGAGAGGTGTCATAATCAAATTTGTCTTTAAGATCGGCTTAAGATGGTATATACACCGGGTTTGTTATGAGGCCTCAAAACATCTCATGGTGTGAATATAAAGTCAAAGAGGAAATTTAGGGATACATCTTATCTAGTGTATTATTGCCAATCGCTGGAGTAGTGTTGCTGGCCTCCTCTATCTGTACTGATCAAATAGCCATATGGGATGTATTATTTAGAAGTTGGGGGATTAGAAGTTGGTTCTTAGCGTTTATGTTTTCACTGTTATAGCCCCAGAGAGTCCGCAATGCGTATGAGCATTTGTTGAGCACGTTTCATGAAAAATACCTCGCCAAATCACATTGTGATGTACCCTGGGAGGTATGTGTGTGTTCTTTGTTATGGAATATGTATGACCCTAAGGAAGTTAATTTCATATTGAGCATTTACAGGTAAGTTTATTTTCCATCGGTTGAATAAATAAGTCAAGCGTTTTTGATTTTCGGTACAGTGGTCTGTTCCTGGCTGTTTTATATCCGTCTGACCCTTCGTAATTGCTAGCCTTATAGAGCTGTCTTTTATATACGCCACGTAATTAGAACTATAATTCTCGAAACAGATCAAGATGGTTTTATCTAGTTGGATATAAAAGTTGCAGATTTTCGTTACAGTTATCCATCCCAGGCAGTTTTATACCTATATAACCTTAGTCTTATACTGCTATCTGTTATACACCGACTGGTTTTCGACACAGGACGTTCGGCAAAGACTTGCTATGTGATAAATTCGTTCATATTACTTTTATATTTTGTATCAGAAGCTGGTTCATTCCTCTTTTTATTTATTGTTTAGACTTGATATTATAACCCCAAATAATTCATGATTTATGCAAACATTTGTTGAGCAATTTTAATGAAAACATCACGCTAGGACTAATTATGATGTATCCTTTGAGATACATACGTCTCTGGTTACCAAGTGTTACGCATGTACGCATTCGCACTCACACACGCTTATATTTGCAAACACATACATCGAAGCATGCATATATATATATGTATATGTATGTGTGTGTGCATATACATATATTTGGATACACACACACACACACACACACACACATATATATATATGTATGCGTATATATCCCTCTGCCAAAAACGATGACGTAAGTCTTTGTAAAGTGTTTACGCTTCTACTCTTCTGTATGATGGAAAGTCCTTTCATTCAATGAAGTTGAAAGCTTTGCATTCTCACCAAAACACACACACACACACACACACACACACACACACACACACACACACACACACGTACAGTACACAGCACACACAGACATGGTAGGACACATACGTGCTCAGAGAACATGTATGCCTGTAAGCCAACGCATTGCATAGTAAAAATCTTCTCATTCACTAGCACACGAATAAGCACAAACACACACACACACACACACACACACCACCCTCACACACATACACCCACACACAGAGTTAAGCACAATCCATAAGCACACACATAAGTACAGTAACACATAAGTACAGTAACACATAAACAATACAATAACATACACGTACATAAATAGACAGTATCACAGAACACTTAGGGAAGATCTTATACACACATATACACATATAATGGAATAATATATATATATATATATATATATATATATATATATATATATATATATATATATATATATATATATATATATATACATCGATATTAGCTCAGGCCGCATACAAAGCTTGCACGTACACACACATAGACATTCAAAGGAGTAATACACACAAACACGCTGCCACACATTTATATATGAAATGCAACACAAGACACTTTCTCAAGTACATACGCACTCATACATATGAATAGTAACACAATACATACACACCTATTATATTGACATACCGCAATCAGTGCATACACTCACATACGTAAAGAAACATACAACACATACACACAATTATGTAAGCACACACATACATATATTTATACTAACAACATACTTACTGTACAGTGAAACTACAAAAACGGAACACTAACAATTTATATATATATATATATATATATATATATATATATATATATATAATTACTTATAATTTTTGCCACAAGGGTAGCTTGGGAGAGGTAGGGATGAGTCGATTACATCGACCTCAGTGTTCAACTAGTACTTATTTTATCTACCCCAAAAGGATGAAAGGCAAAGTCGATCTCGGCGGAATTTGAACTCAGAACGTAGCGACCGACGAAATACCGCTAAGCATCTCGTCCAGCGTGCTAAGGATTCTTATTTCTTTATTGGCCAGAAGAGGCTAAATATAGAGCGGACAAACAAGGACAGACAAAGGGATTAAGTGGATTATATCGATCCCAGTGTGCAACTGCTACTTAATTTATCGACCCCCAAAGGCTGAAAGGCAAAGTCGACCTCGGCGGAATTTGAACTCAGAATGTAGCGACCGGCGAAATACCGCTAAGCATCTCGTCCAGCGTGCTAAGGATTCTGCCGGCTCGCCGCCGTAATTTCTATATACTTACGTAAGGAATATCTTTAACGTTGTAGTATTATATATATATATATATATATATATATATATATATATATATATATATATATATATATATATATATATATATATATATATATATATATAATACTGCAAAGTTAAAGATATTCCTTGCGTAAGTCCCAAAACATTTGAGCAAAATCCCAATCAACAAACTCCCCGTAGTTTGTGTGCATGTGAACAGAAAATAAGGGAGGCTGAAGCGAGACGTTACGTCTACATACATACATACATACATGCATACATGCATACATGCATATATACGTGCATACATACGTGCATACATACATGCATACATACATACATACATACATACATACATACATACATACACAAGACTGCACTGAAAAAATATAGAGCATCCACCTCTTATTGAATTCATACGCAAGCATCAGCACAAAGAATACTGGTGGAACATTCGTCTGTGATATGTAAATGTAACAAGCTGGATATTGTTGTTTGGGACAGACAAGACAAAGTATGTACCGTCATAGAGAACAGCTGTCCTGCTGTTGTGAATATCTCTTTGAAAATCAAAGAAAAAGAGGATAACTTCAGACAGCTGTTTCAAAACTTCCAGCTTAAATGTCGAGATTATAAATTCACATTTATATCAATAATAATTAGTGATTTGGCTTTGTGAGAAAATGCCTAAGTGACAATCTGGATAAGCTAGGGTTTTCAGAACAAGAAATCAACCACCTAAATCGCACATTACAAATACAATCTATAAGTGGATCAGTAAAAATACGCAAGACTTCCTTCAAGTTTGAAAAGCGACATATTTTTGTTATTTATGTTCCAAAGATGG